>NC_090397.1:62779280-63079280 GCF_036365525.1 Heterodontus francisci | reverse complement strand
AACTGCTGCTTTACCATACAAGTAAGCACCTTGCTCACCAAGTCAGTGAAGTTCTTATTTTGTTTGTTAAGCAGCCCAAACTGGGAGATTGCAGTTAAACTGAGCATGGTAGGTAGATAGCGTCTTTGCTAATATGTTGATCAGTGTATGTCCGCTGTACAGAGAATTTCTCTGTAATCCACTTCATTGCAAACCAAAAGGGAGGGGAGAAAAAACATCGAGGCAGGGGTTCACAGCTCAATTATGATCTATGCTTATGCATTCATCATCTACCTGTTATCCTTTCTTGGCCGTTGTCAGCTCAGTTAGTAGCTCTCTTGGAAGATTGTAGGCTCCAGACACTTGAACACAAAATCTAGGCTGGCACTTCAGTGCAGTACTGAGGGAGAGCTGCACTGTTGGAGGGGCTGTCTTGATGAGACATTAAACTGAGGCCCCGTCTGTCCTCTCAAGTGGAGGTAAAAGATCCCACGGTGCTATCCACATATGAGCAGGGGAATTCTCCCTGGTGTCTTGGTCAACATTTGCCCCTCTGCCAACATCAGTAAAACAGATTATCTGGTCATTATCACATTGCTGTTTGTGGGAGCTTGCTGTGTACAAATTGGCTGCTGTGTTTCCTACATTACAATAGTGACTATACTTCATTGGCTGTAAAGCGCTTTGGGACATCCTGAAGTTGTGAAAGTCAATATATAAGTGCAAGACTTTCTTTTACCATTCCGGTGAACTATCATTCACCAGTGACTGACTCAGACATGTTAAATTTTACAGAAAATTCCAACCAATATCTGATCGGGGTAATGGTGTTTGTGTTTCAGGTTAATTGCCTTCAAATGTGCAAAATACAGCTTTGGAAGGAATTAAACAAGTTAAAATTTGAGGGAGATTTAGATAGATTTTTGAGTGATTGAGAAGTAGTAGTTTTTGGAATCAGCCAGCTAGACTGCAGAAGCTTTTCTGGTCCTGTACTGTTCTGTGATAAGAATTTCAATGAACTTCCCAATCTAGCACACAACACTATCTATTTTTAACATAATAAAAATTATACATTTAGCATGTGTTTCCATCACCCTCATGTCACATAGCTTCTGTCATAGTCGCACATGGGACACATTTATACTAAGCAAAGAAAATTTCTTAGAATTAATTGACTGATATCCCACCTCACCACAAATTCACCTTGGAGCGGACAATACCCCTCAATAAGTTTGGGAGCAATTCTACTCATCCTCACAACCAACCCCTCAACTCCTATCGAACCCCAAATATCTACCTCCAAGCAGGCACATCTTCTCAACATTTTACTTTCTATTCTGGTCTTCTGCAGATCAGTGGTTTTCAGACTTTCCTGTGTGGGTGATATCTTGCAAATATTGGAATAGACCTGAAGTAGTCTGCAAACATTGGCACAGTCCTGGGGACCCCAGCAAAAATTGGCACAGACCTGGGGTACCCTGCAAATATTAGCGTGCTTCATGGGAGCCCCTGCAAATGCTGACACAGACCTGGGGACCTCCTGTAAGGGGGTCAAAATCTAGATTGGGCTGACGACACGACACAGCCATGACGCCATCATCCAAAAGCTGAGTTGTCATTCATGACTGACTCAAAGCTAGAAAGAAATCAATTTAAACGTTAATTGAGTAAATTATTTTCTGTCAATTTTGGCCAAGTTCTGACAAACAAATGATTGGTGGGCAGGGGAGCGGGGGTTTTGACCTCCCAAGCTGCCTCACCGCCATCTCAACCCCAGTGCCCACTGCAAACATTGGCATACACTGAGGATCCTCTGTTCTAACTTACAAAAGATGATGTCAGCCAACAGAAGAGAAACAATGCTACCATTGCAGCCACCGACATAATATGCTAATATGTACAGAAATACAGCAAAAAATCTACAATGAGCAATTATAAAGAGGCTAGTCATGTCAAGACAGACAGAAATTGGATGACCCCTACAGACCCTCCAGTGTCTGGGAACATTAATCTGAAAACCTAAGCTTAGATGCAGGCTTAGAGTGGAAGGAAAAGAAATAGCCAATAATAGATATAAAAGGGAGAAAAAAACCAAGGGATACAATGTCATTTCCATGAACCCACGCTCCTAACAGAGGAGGGGTTGCTCACAAGAAGCATATCATTGGTGCATAGCTTGAGATTCGCCATTCAATCATTTTAATAGAGGATGTTTTATTTCCAAAATATACTTTATTCATAAAAATCTGTAAAAAATACATTACCAAACAGTTTCAAACAGCACCAAGTCAAAAAAAACAAACAGTGCAAGGGAGATCAGTTTAATTTTAATAGAGGATGTGGGCCTACAAAGGGCACTACAGGGAGTATGGGATTGTAGCATCAGCCCTCATGTGTCTCAGTGCATCTCAAATGTGATAGCTTCACTGTCGAAGTGAGTCGCATTTCTGGTCTTGAATGGAGGCCGGGGATTTTGCTGTTTTTCACCAGCCCAGAATTATCATCTGCTACACAAAAACAAACATTGTAATTGAAGATTAAATGCTTTTGTTTCTTTCCTGCTCCAACTCTGGCCAGTTGCCAACTGCTGGTCAATTGGTCCAACATATTTTGTGACGAGACAAATAAAACAACAATTCAAATGTTCGGGATGGCAGCAGTGAGCATGCCCATGTGGTAGCTTCAGTGCTTACACACAGGCCAAAAGCATTGCCAGCTGAGACACAAGGAGCTGGCGTATTTGATGCAGGACATACATTTTCATACAAATAAAGATCCAGTCAGGAGAAAGCAAGAGTTGTGAGATCCGGAAACTCGCTACTTCAAGTCAAACCCTTTACCAGAATGGTTCAGACTGGAGAAAGCCAGGTTTTGGACTGATAATCTCGAAGTTCACCTTCATACAAATAAAGGCCAATGTTTTGAACAAAGTTCCATGTTGAGTAACAGAGGCAGAAAGGCCTGCCGACAGTTGAATACTGTGATGGGGGACTGTCCTTTCTGGATGTGTGATCGTCCCGTTATCTATCTTGTGACAAGTGGCCATAAGCAGCAATTGCCAATGGGACTTGGGGCTTTTGTGATTTCAGCCCGTTGTATTTCACGTTTTAAGTTTTTTGTTTGTCTTTTATTTCTGAAACAGCGTTATTACAATTCAAGGTATACAATGATGATTCATTAAGGCATGTACTGTTCATACAAAAGTTTTCAAAGGCATATGTCTGTATTCTTAACTCAAGCAATTGACATTCAACACAAGAATATTTCTTCATTTCTATAGCTTGAGTTATCTTTGACACATTCCAATGGAGAAATTGTTGGAGACTAACAAATTGGAACTTCTGTTGTTGTAAAATCCTTTTAAATCAAGAGCAAAGATGAGATTTATCAGAATTTGCCCATGATTCTAAACTTAGAGGAGTGCAAATAGTGAGTTTGACACAACTTGACTGCAACAGGATGTAGATAGGCTAGCAGAATGGGCAGACAAGTGGCAAATGGAATTTAATGCGGAGAAGTGAGAGATGATGCATATTGGCAGAAGGGTTGGGGAAAGGTCATATAGACTTAATGGCACAGTTCTGAAGAGTGTGCAGGGACAAAGGAACCTGTGGGTGCATGTGCCACACATGCATCTTTGTGGCAGGTGAGAGTAGTCAGCAGAACATATGTGATCTTGGACTTTATAAATAGAGGTATTCAGTACAAAAGCAGTGAAGTTATGCTGAACCTTTATAAAGCTCTGGTTAGGCCACAAGTAGAGTATTGTGTCCAGTTCTGGTCACCACATTTTAGGAAGGATGTAAGGGTCCTTGAGAGGATGCAGAGGAGATTTAGCAGAATGGTTCCAGGGATGAGGGATTGTAGCTACAAGGTTAGGTTGGAAAAGCTAGGGTTGTTCTCCTTGGAGCAAAGGAGATTGTGGGGAAATTTGATAGGGGATTACAAGATTATGACACGTTTGGATAAGGTAGAGAAAGAAAAAACTGTTCCCATTAGTTGATGGTACAAGGACTAGGGGACACAGATTGTAGGTTTTGCGTAATACACGCAGAGGAACAACTTTTTTATGTAGCAAATGGTAATGATCTGAATTTGCAACCTATGAGGGTGGTGGAGGTAGAGACAATCATTGATTCAAAATGAAATTGGATGGATACTTGAAATAAACTTGCAGGGCTATGATGTTCAAGCGGGGGAATGGGACTGACTGGATTGCTGTACAGAGAGCTGGCATGGACTCGATGGGCTGAATGATCTCCTTCTGTGCCGTAAATGACTCTGTGTAATGGTTACTTGATGCCAAGCTTGAGTTTTAAAAGTCTGCAGGTAGGATATTCTTCCATTTTGAAGTCCTGGGAAAGAATTTGCCAAGAGACAGTCATGAGGCTTAATTTCAACAAATTGAAGGTGCGAGGAGAGGGTGGTGCAGGGGTTAACAAAGGCCACAGTAGTTATCAACACAACAGAGAAGGGTTAGAGAGAGAGATGGGGGAGGTGTAGGCTACAGGTAAGAGAAGAATCGCTGATCTGGCAATCGGGGCAGAATTTCAGAGTGGGGGGGATGGGTGCGGAATGTGATCTCCTGATCGTCTGCAACCATTCTGCTAGATTTCTATCAATCTCTCGTAGGAGATCAGGAGAACCCCAGCAGAGATTCCAGGTGACGACCTTTTCTAATATCTGACTCAGACGCCTTGCTGTTTGGCTGTGAAACATGGATGATTTACAGCTATTTGGAAAAGAAGCTCAATAATTTCCATCTTTGCTGTCTGTGGTGCATTATGGGTGTATCCTGGCAGGACAAAATCACAAATGTACAGTCCTCTGAAAGGCAGGGCTCCCAAGTGTGTTGGCATTAATCAGACAGAGGCGGCTTCAGTGGATCGGACACATCTGCAAGATGGAAGACCGTCACATACCCAAGGACCCTCTGTATGGTGAGGTAGCTGGGGCCAGACGACCAGTGGAGCACCCAAAGCTCTGCTTCAAGGGTACTTGCAAGTGTGACATGAAAGCCCTAAATGTCGACTATCGAACTTGGGAGTCACTAGCTGGTGAAAGAGGGAAATGGCGCCACATCCCGTGGACTGGTGTGCACTACTATGCTGACCAGTTGCTACAGCAGCTTGGCAACAGGTGCCAATGTCAAAAACAAGAACTCACAGCGTCACTTGGCAGCTTCATGTGCGGCACTTGTGGCAGAACCTGCCTGTCAAGGATTGGCCTTCACAACTATAAGCAACCAAGAGAAGACACCCCACCTAAATGGATTGTTTGCTGCATGTCCATCATCTTTCGTAGATGGAAGGATGCCAACCAACCCAGGCTAGAAAATCAGGCCCTCAGATATGTGAGCAATATTGGGCTTTGCGGGGAATTATGAGCGTTGTTGAGGGGAAAAGAATTAATTGGGATGAAAGAGGAAACTACCTGTTGGGGATGGCTTTATTAACAGAGGAGATGCATTTGAGTCTAACAGTTGTTACAAACAGGCAGTTTAATTTAATTTTTTTTCCCTCTGATCAAATTTCCCTTTTTTTCAACCACCTGTCCATAACTAGATGAGTGAGTGAATTTCTTTCCCTCCCTTAAACCCTAATAATAAATGATTGCTTCAACAACACGGATTTTAAAGTTAAAACAAAGAAGTAGGGTTTATTAACACATTCTTAAACTCATGAAGGGGGTTTAACTTCGCCACACACGCTTACAAACATTCAGGGAAAGGTTAAAGGCATAAGAAAAGGCAAGGACATTTACTAAATAGAAACTTACCTTAACTACCAGCTAATATGGATTTCATTTAAACCTGCAGTCTATGAATATCAAAACAAAGTCCAAATCACTGATTAGAAATGCCGAATGGGGGAGGAGCTGTTGGAGACTTCTCTTGCAAATTTCTTTTTCTTTACAAAGGTGATGATGGAGACAACTAAATTACTGAAGACATCTTTTTGGATGGAGAGGAAACCTTTTATGCTGTTACTGCAGCTTGTCTTCGAATTGGTTTGGTTCTTGCAGGATTTTTTAAATGTGGCTTCTCTTTAATTTTCCCTGTTGAAAAGGGCTTAGAGAGATAGGCCTTAGAGAGAAAAGTCAATGCAGCTTGAAGACAGGCTGTGAATTCTTGCAGGGAGATGTGGCTCTAGCACACGGCAGCTGTATAATGGAGGACAGGCTGTACTCACAAATGGTTACAGTTTCGAGTACAGCAGGTTGTATCTGGGATCTCCTGGGTCCTAAAACTAGACTGTTCTCAAGTTGCAGTCCCACCTGACCCCTCTCCTCCATTTTGGCAATCAGAACACGGAAGAAAAAACTTAAGACATGCTGTATAAAATGGCGGTTGACATTAATACTCAAGTACACAACATAATTCACAAGGGGTTTCGCATCCAATCATGACACAATATCCTGTAAGAGTTTCTGAAAATTTGCAGCCATCTCTTATGGGATGGCATTACAAGACACTCCAGCCTAAAAAGGGAAGCTGCACGTACTCCTCCTCAGTGAATAAGTGTGAGCAACTCTGTGATTCGTGGTCTGTATCACCAGCACACTGCATGGTCCATACTCTGCCAGCTTTAAATTCCTTCATTGTCTTGCCACACAGATTTTCAGCAAAACTTTGCACCGTGTGTGAACTAGCTGATCTCAGCCTGGTTGACAGTATGGTCAAAGTGCCCCTTGCATTTGGGGCGGAGAAGTCAGCTTACCGTTCCCCACCCACTGTCCCCAGCCCAGTTGGATTGCACTTATGTGGACATTGTGTGTTTTCAGGATCAGGCTTGACTGGGCCCCTCCTCACGTTGTGAAAAGAAAAGCCGTGCGATGTTAATTGTCAAAGCTCAATCATGAAAATTAACCCTCGTGCCCAGAGAGATGAACCTCAGCAAGATGTCAAAAAAAATCAGCTGAGGAGAGTGGGGTGGAGGAAGAAAATTAGTGGGAGTGCAATCTAAAACTGTCTTTAACATAGTCTATCTCTTTGATAGGCTGTAGCTGTCCTTTGGCATTCTGTCAATGCTTACATTTTCCCAAATTGTTACTCGCTGCAAATAGCAACACAGTTTTGATATATTCTTTGCAGTGACAAATAAACATATTTCTGACTTTGACTCAATGTGGCCCCATGCCATCTGCTTGAACGCAAGGAATTGGGAGTGAAAAACATTTACAATTTGAATAGCTAGGTGCTTGAAAATTGCAAATCTTTTCTCTAACAGATAGTTGTTATAGGTCCACTCCAGCAAGTAAACACTGTTCATATTTTCCATTCATCTTACATTTTATGTGAATTGGTTTCTACACTCTGTACAAAACATTTATCTCTCACATCCTTAGCACACATTGCCTCCAAGCAGCCACTAGAGACCACGGGTATTGTCCTTCTGCCAAGAAGTGTGGCGAGAAAAACTAGGCTCATTATTAACCCAAAATTGCTAACATAATAGCATTTTGAATGTCTTAATTCTGAAATGCAGCCAGTCTCCCTCTAAAAAGCTCTTCTGGAAGCACAGTGAAATTGAGTCCCTCATTTAGTAATCTCCGAGTCCTTAACGTCGGATGAAGCAGTGTCTGCGAATCAGTCATTTTGAATGGCTTTATCTTGTGTAGCTCTGCCTCGTCAAGATAATAAACACTCCCGAGAGTGAATTACAATGGTCTGTTCAATGTAGATTGGCCTGTGATTCATTGCATTTTAACAGTAATACTTTTCTTCTTGGTAAGGCCACATCCAAGGCAGGTCTGACAAGCAGTGGGATCTTCTGGCGCAGCCGACATTTGCCCGCCCAATTAAGGCTAGAATGTGAAGAAGGTATTTTCTGCTGTAAATCATAATGGTGCACTAACCTATTAGTTCCTTTTTAACAAAGAGGTCGCAGCAGCTGGGGGCGTTTGGGAGACGGGAGAAATATTTGATGCAGCCTATGCCTCTGGCAACAGCACCTGAACAGATTTTTCTGGTGATGCAGTGAAATTGGCTATCCACTGGGGTGATTTAAGTGCTGCACTGTTGTTAACAGATTCTAGGTGTGACCTAAGAATTTGGAGGAGACCTTTTTTTAAATGTCAATCCTGAGAAAGACTTAAATACTCCAGATAACCTGCATGTACACTTTTTTAAACTTCCGTTCAGTGCCCCCCCCCCCCCCCCAAAACCCTGGTCTTCTCCTAAATACGTAACTGAGGTTCACTTCTGCAGGTGCTCTCAAACACTTTCCGCAAGTGGCCGTTTTCTATGTATGAACGCAGACACTGACTATATCAACAGGTTATTCACAGCCAAGCTCAAAGTTATCTTCACCCAAAGCTCACCTTCCTGCAGGATTCACCTGATACAGACCAGGGGATCAATTTTTACTTTGGGGTGAACAACTCAATAGAGAACCATATATCCAAAGTTTGCCAATAACACAATTTAGGTGGCAGAGCAAGTAGTGTAGATGGGAGCATAAAATCACAAAGAAACATTGATAGATTAAGTGAGTGGAAAACTGTGACAGATGGAGTTCAGTGCAGGTAAGTGTGAAGATATCCATTTTGTCGCAAAAAAACTGACAGATCCCAGTATTTTTTAAATGGTGAAAAGCTAGGAACAGCGGAGGTCCAAAGAGAATTGGAGGTACACAGATCATTAAAATGTAGTAGTCAGGTACCAAAAATAATCAGAAAGGCTAATGGAATGTTAGCCTTTATAACTAGAGAGCTAGAATATCAAGGGAAGAAAGTTTTCTACAGCTATACAAAGTCCTGGTTAGACCACACCTGGAGTACCGTGAGCAGTTCTGGGCAACACACCTTAGGAAGGATATATTGGCCTTGGAGGGAGGAGCAGTGCAGATTTACTGGAATGATACCTGGATTCTAAGGGTTAAATTATGAGGCAAAATCTCACAAGCTGTGGTTGTAGTTCCTGGGATAAAGAAGGTTAAGGGGTGATTTTATTGAGGTTATTAGAATTTTGAAAGGAATTGATAGCAAGAAACTTTTCCAGTTAGTGGGAGAGTCTAGGACAAGAGGACATAACCTTAAAATCAGAGCCAGGCCATTCAGGAGCGAAGTTAGGAAGCACTTCTTTGTGCAGATGGTGGTGTAAGTGCAGAGCTCCCACAAAAAGCCACAGATGTTGGCTCAAATAATTTTAAATCTGAGATTGATAGATATTTGCTAGTCTAGAGTATAAGGGACATGGAACCAAGGCAGGTAAATGAAGTTAGGATGGAGATCAGCCATGGTCTCATTGAATGGTGGAACAGGTGTGAGGGGCTGAATTGCCCACTCCTGTTCCTGTGACCCACCAAGCGCACTGACCGGCCGCCCATTCCAGTGCCAAAGGGGGCCTCAGCAATTTTGAGATCCTGGTCACATTTAAATTTGGCAGGTGAGTCTTAGGATGCCAAACCAGTCTGAAGATCAGGCTGGGCTGGCTGTCAGCAAGGTAGATAGTAGAGGGTTTTTGGGGGTGGGGGGTCGGGTTTCCAGGGTTCCAACAGCTGCAGAAATCCATGTGATTTGATAGTTACCCTTTTGTTGTCCTCTTGGGTTTCATTGCACTGGAGTGACTTTTTCAGATCTTTTGCTCTCCCCTCTCTCTCGGCTCGTGTTGGGATGTGGTTCCACAGGTACCAAACTGACTACCTGTGACCATCCCAAGTGTGTGTTCAAACGGTGTCAGCGGGCTATGGAATTATGGAGAGCAGCACCAAAGTCCAGCCCCATCCTTACCCGTGGATTCCCCAGTGGGAGACACAGGAAAATGATCAGGAACCACAGAATTTATCCTCCTCAGCCTGGAATTACTGAGAATTGCACATCCCAGCTGCCATCAGCTAAGTGGTGACATTTCTGTATATTGTAGAAAAGAATATAAAATCTATTTTTTATTTGCCTCTGAGGGCATTAAAAAC
This sequence comes from Heterodontus francisci, assembly GCF_036365525.1. NCBI lineage: Eukaryota > Metazoa > Chordata > Chondrichthyes > Heterodontiformes > Heterodontidae > Heterodontus > Heterodontus francisci. The sequence continues at coordinate 63,069,387 of NC_090397.1, read as the reverse complement.
AGAAACATATGTGGCGTTTAGTGTTTAATTTCCCAAAGGGGAGGTTAATTATGAGTGACCATTTCTCCCTTGTCACATGTTCATAGTGCTCCCCGACCTTCTGGGTTTTAGTTATGACTGGAGAATTCATTTAATCTTTGGTTCAGCTTAGTGTGATTAGATTATCTGTATTTTCTGTCAGGGAATAAAAAAAAACCTTTTCGTTAAAACTGTTAGTTGGATGTTGTATTTGGGGCTAAATCTACTCTTGAGCGACGCTGCTGTTTGGGTCTGAGAGCTGCAAGTTCCAGAACTGCTGCAGTTCCCTGACTGACTGGAGGTGTCACTCTATTACATTGTTAATGCAAACCCCTCAAACCAGACAGATATTTGCTGGCTTGGTTTGTCCATTTTAATTTGTGTCTGTTGTATCCAGGGAATTGTCAACGAATGCCAAAGGCTGTGTTCAGAATCTCCAAAAAATGTCTTTAAAATGCTTTCAAGGTAGCTGCTTGTCAGTGAGTTAAACAGCTCACTGAGTCAGTGCGGGATATTAAGTTTATAAGCACAATAAACTGCAGATTGCTGGCTATAGATTCGGATTAAGAACTGAAGAGAGTAACACACACATCATTTCATCATACCAGGAAGAGCAAAATGATTCAGGAATAAAGTTGCCAACTCTGGTTGGGTGTATTCCTGAGCCTCGTGACCTCCCCTCCTAAACTGCCCTCGTCTGGTCAAACAGCACTTTCCCCACCATCTCCGATACTTCCATAATTATATGTAAATGTTCAAAGGAAATGGAAAAAAAAACATACGATGCCCCAATGATTTTTCTCCTAGGTTGGTCACAGCAGTGTCCAGGAGATTAATCTTCAATTCCTGGAGACTCCAGGGCAATCCTGGAGAGTTGGCAACTCTATTCCAGATACCATGACACTGTGGTCACTTTATCTACATTTCCTGCAACTGCTGTCAATTGAAGTGAGGCCAGTGGTACAGGACGGAAACAGACTGAAATGAGGATTCGAGGTTAAGTTGTTTAAAAGTTGCCAGATTGCAGGGGTGAGAAAGGACTGAAGTAGGGAATGAAAGGACTATAACATGTTCGGAGTTCTGAGAATGAAAATGAGTAGGAATTCTATGCAAGAAAACGTAGAATGCAAGAACCTTTTTATGAGGGAATCAGATAGTTTGGGAAAGGAGCATTACAAGCTATGGGGAGTAAGCAGGAGAGTGGATTCATAAGGATAAAAATAGACTTGATGGGCCAAATGGCCTGTTTCGGTGCTGTAACATCCTGGGGGAGAAATTAAGCTGCGCTACGCAGACCTGTGTCGATTCCCTGGGGTCAGGTAGCATTGTGAGTTGCTGCCTGCGTGATCTGTGTTCTTCAATGCTATCAATGCATGTTGCGTAGCTAATGACCCGTGGCGTTACCTGCCTCTGGTGAATCAATGTATGTATAGCGCCGTCTTAAGCGAACAGATTTCTCCCTCTGTCTGTTCCTAGGGGATGTTACAACACGTTCTGACTTCAAGACTGGGTCCAGGAAGAGAAAAGGGTGTGCAGGACTTGAAGCTAAGGAGGCAGTAGAGTGTGTTACAAGGCATTTATACTTTGAGGGGTGGAGATGACATTATAGACCATGCAGGAAAACTTGAGTAATTTATAAACCTACCTGAATCGTGAGGAGCTTTAGTTTAACACCCTCCCAACCTGTGATTTGGACTGAGGCTCTATTGTATGTGGAATATGAGTTGAAGTTACGTTGGGGTCAAAGCTGCTGGAATTCTGCAAGAGAAACAGAAAATGCAGACAATACCCAGCAAGTCCATTAGCACCAATAAGGAGGAATTATGGTTTAATGTATTCTGTATAGACCCTTCATCAGGTCCTTTAACCAGGGGCTGGTAGGGGCTTTGTGCAAAGCTTCAGTTTGGGACCCCTAAAATTTCACTGAACAACGATTCTAAATATGACTTGATGTGCTGTCACTGGGTTTTGTGTAAACCTGGTGGATTTGCTTGGGCTAGCTCGGGGCATCCTAGTAGCCAATTTTAGTGAATCCACCTAATTTGCTCCTGGATAAGACCCATCCTTCAGGAGCTGGTGGTGTTGGTTGTTAATTGTATATTATTTGTCTTTAATTGTATGCAGGTGGTGGGCATTAACTGGGGATTCACTTGTGCTCCTATAAATAGACACAGACTGAAATTGTGGTTATTTGCCTAGGAGGTGCATACTTGTAATGTGTAACCTGGTAAATAAATGCTTATAAAAATGTGTAAAGATTGGCTGCAGTTCTATCCTCCTTCAACTGGATTTCTGGAATATAACATTGGTACCCTATGAAGCCCAGTATAAAAACAGTTTATCTTAGAGAACTGTTCCTTCAAGCAGTCTTGGGTCTTCCTGTAATGGGAAATTCACCCAATTTGTGTCTGGCCAATTTCACAGCACAGTGAGAGACATACGCAAGAATGTAAGGTTCAGTGGTCAGTAGCACGGAATTCTGCTCTGGCAGAGTACTTAACTCAGGGAATTTGGTGTTTGAGGGCAGAGATACCGTTCTGGTCTTTTACAAAATAAGGAGCAGTGCGAGTGAGGGAGCAGGAGACAGCAAGATCTGAGAGCGGAAGTCTAGAGGCATTAATTAAGAGAGCAGGGAGATGTTTATCGGTATTGCAAAGAGACTCACTGGCAGCATCGGCGGTGGGGGTAGCGGCTGCAGATCTGAGTGGAGTCTGAGCACAGCAACCGAGGAGTTAAAGCGGGGGAGAGAGCCTCCAGCGAAATCTCCAATATCAAAAGTAACATCTGCAAAACATTTATAGTGACTAGTGACGTCATAATCAGGGAAGGAGCCAATTGGTGAGTAGCTGGTAAGTGTTTCCAGATAATTATCTAGAAGATAAAGGCATGGCAGGGAACCTCAGCCCTGTGGAATGCACATCCTGTGCCATGCGGGAACTCCTGGATGTATCTCATGGCCTGGACGAGAACATATGCTGTAAGTGTCACCAGCTTGAGCAGCGGCTGGGGTTCACTACAGGGCATCCATGATGCTGAGAGCTTCGTGATAACACGTTTTTGGACGTGGTCGCTCTGCAGCTTAAAAATGTGCAGGCAGAGAGGGAATGGGTGACCACCAAAAGTACAAGGAGGACCAGGCAGGCAGGGCAGGGATCCCATGTATTCAGTTCTGAATACAGGAGAGAATAATGGTTTCTCTGGGGATTGCAGGCAGACCCAAATCCACAGCACCATGGTTGGCTCAGCTACACATGGGGGAAGGAAGAAGAGTGGAAGTGCAATAAAGGTGTGGGATTTGATAGTGAGGGGAACAGATGGGAATTTCTGCAGCCGCAGACATGAATCCAGGATGGTATGTTGCCTCCCTGGTGCCAGGGTCAAGGATGTCACTGAGCGGCTGCAGGACATTCTGAGCGGGCAGGGTGAACAACCAGAGGTCATGGTCCATATCAGCACCAATGACATAAGCAGAAAGAGGGGTGAGGTCCTGAAGGCAGAGTTTAGGGAGCTCGGAGAGAGATTGAAAAGCAGGATCGCAAAAGTAGTAATCTCTAGATTATTTCCAGTGCCACTTGCTAGTGAGCACAGAAGTAGGAAAATAGAACTGATGAATAAGTGACTAGAGATCTGGTGCAGGAGGGAGGGCAGTAGATTCCTGAGGCATTGGGACTGCTACTTGGGAAGTTGGGACCTGTACAAGCTAGGTAGGGTTGCACCTCAACAGGACCGAGACCAATATCCTCGCAAGGAGTTTTGCCAGTGCTGTTGATGGTTTAAACTAGCTTGGCAGGAGGATGGGGACCTGAGAGTAGATTCAGAAGAGAGAAAAGAAATGTTGGAAATGGAACGCAGAAAATTAGTAAGTTTAAAAAAAAAAAGGGGACTTGGCAGTGCTAACTGGTATATACTTCAATGCAAGAAGTCGAGGGAATAAGGCAGATGAGCTGAGAGCACAGATTGACTTAGGAGTATGATATTATAGCTGAAAGGAGGGCAGGAATGGCAGCTGAGCATTCCTGATTACAAGGTTTTCAGACGAGATAGAGAGGGGAATAAAAAAGGGTAATATTGATTGAAGAAACAATTATAGCTGTGAGGAGGAATGATATGGCAGAAGGATCATCAAATGAGTCTATATGGGTTGAACTGAAGAACATAAAAGGGGCAATCGCACTATTGGAAGAGTACTATTGACTCCCAGACAGTCAGAGGGAGATAGAAGAGCAGATATCTAGGCAAATCTCTCAAAGTGCAAAAACAATAGGGAAGGAATAGTGGGGGATTTCAACCCCCCTAATATTAACTGGGATAGGATTAGTTTGAAAGGCACAGAGGAAGCAGAATTCTTAAAATGCATTCAGGAGAACAGTTTTATCCAGCACGAAGCAAGCCCAACAAAAGAGAGGAGTGGTTCTTGACATAGTTTTAGGGAATGAAGCTGGGCAGGTAGAAGGGGTATCAATTGGGGAGCTCCTTGGTGGAAGTGATCATAATTTAGTTAGATTTAGGGAAATTATGGAAAAGGACAAAGACCAGGAATAAAAGTTCTCAATTGGGGGAAAAGCTAATTTTTCTAAGCTGAAATGTGATTTAGCTAAAGTGGACTGGAAACAGCTACTTGAAGGTAAATCGGTGCCAGATCAGTGGGAGGCATTCAAGGAAGAGATAGTGAGGGTTCAGAGCAAGTATGTTTCCTTAAAGAAAAAGGGTGAGACTAATAAATCCAGAGCCCCCTGGATGTCAAGGGGCTTAAAGGAGAGGATAAAGAAAAACAGGGAAGCTTGTGACCGATGCTGAGAACTCAATACTGCAGATGACCTTAGAGGAGTATAAAAAATGTAAGGTTGAAACTGAAAAGGAAATTAGGAAAGCAAAGAGAGGGCATGAAAAATATTGGCAAGTAAAATCAAGGAAAACCCAAATATTTTTAATAAATACATAAGGAACTGGAGTGCATGTCCACAGATCTCTGAAGGTGGTCATGAAGGCATATGGGATACTTGCCTTTATTAGCTGAGGCATAGAATAGAGCTGGGAGGTTAATCTGGAACTGTATGAAACACTACTTAGGCCACAACTAGGGTACTGCAAGCAATTCTGGTCAATACACTATAGGAAAGATGTGATTGCATTAGACAAGGTACAGAGGAGATTTATAAAGATGTTGACTGGACTGGAAAATTTTAGTTGAGAGAAGATTGAATAGGCTAGGATAGTTTTCTTTGGAATAGATGAGGCTGAGGGGAGACCTAATTGAAGTGTGCAAAATTTTGAGGGGTCTAAATAGAGTGGATTGGAAGGTCCTATTCCTCTTGGTTGAGGGTGTTAAATTCCAGAAAGTTTGTTGTGGAAGGATGATGCTGGAGCCTGTCTTTACTCAGTTTCATATTTCTTGTACAGAGTATAAGGATTACAAACAGGTCGCTCCTCACTCAAAAAACCTCCACCAGTCTCAGTAAGTGTCTGCTTATAAGTGCTCAAATAAAACCCCTATTGACACCCTCCATCTGCATATAATTAAACAACTGACACAATTAACAGATTAACAGAGGGGTCCGTAACAGGGTGCATAGATTTTAGGGTAAGAGATTTAGAGGGGATTCGAAGGGAAATGTTTCACTCAGGGTGGTGGGGATCTGGAACTCACTGCTTGAAAGGGTGGTGGAGGCAGAAACCCTCATAACATTTGGATATGCATTTGAAGTGCCTTAACCTACAAGGCTACAAACCAAGAGCTGGTAAATGAGATTAAGCTGGATGGCTACTTGTTGGCTGGTGTGGACACGATGGGCCGTATGGCAACCTTCCATGCTGTAACATTGTATGATTGTGTACAAGTCGCAGTGTAAGACTTTATTTTCTGGTTGCCAGAGAAGGGCCAGCAAATATTGGACTGTATTTAAACCATGTGGATGGGCTAAGCATGCACCCTGTGAGCGAGCAGACATGTAGCGAACTCTAAAACCCGGGGCAACATTTACATGACACTGCTATATTTGAACGCACGAGTGGGAAAACATTGGCCTTTAGCGGCTCGGCAGGCAAAATGTCACCTTGTTTAGCTTACAGCAATGTCACCAAAGTCCAGCAGCAGAGCTGCAACCACAAAGTATTTAAAAAAGAGCGTGCACGGCCCATGGCTAGATGCAGCTTGTTCCAGGCAAGTCACTGAACCGCAGTTGTAAATGAATCAGAGAAAGAAAAAGAGTAATAAATAATGTATGGAGCAGCACAAGTTCAATGAGCTGTTGAAAGTATGCAAGATTGACATACAGTACTTAACATTTTCCATGTTCAAAATTTATCTTAATGCATTTCAAGAGGTTAGGACAGGCATATGAATTTTTCAGATGCTTTAATGGAAGCGTGTGTTTTTATATTAAAAAGAACAAATGGTACAACCTCTTATTTTTGTCTCCTCTTGTATCAGTGTCACAGTTTAGGCAGAATGTGTATAATAATGGATGTGAGAAGTGTCACACTGAACATCTAGCAGGCCCCTCTGCTTTCTCCAAAGGGCTTAAATGGTGCCGTTTGGTCAGACAGCGTCTTTGGCTGGCGCTCTGGGTGTTTTTGTTGAAACTTTCTGTTCACAAGAAAAAAGAATGAAGTTGTCCACTGGTCCAATGGAATTCCAGAAAGGCAACTGTCGTTTGATCTCAGATGCTGTAAGATATGCAGCCAAATATAGAACTAAGCTAAGGAGCTGGCACTTCACAGTCTGCAGCCTACTTTAGAGGCCCAACGAACAATGCTCCCAGATCATGGTCAGATGCATCTTGCAGATTGTGTGTCTCTTTCTCCCATTGTATCTCATTCATATTTCCCTGCCATTTTTTTTATTCCACTGTGTGCATGGAAGAGTGGAATGTCACACGGGAAAGTGGGGGAAGAATGAGACTGACTTTCCAATAGCAGTGTCAGCTGTGGCTCAGCGGTGACCTTTTAGCCTCTGTGAAGTTCAAGCCCCACTTCAGAGATGTGAGCACAGAATCTAAGCTGATACTCCAGTGGAGCATCAAGGGAGTGCTGCACTGTCGGAGGTGCCAGCCTTCCGATGAGATGCTAAAACCGAAGACATGTTTTCTCTCAGGTGGGTGTAGAAGATCCCGGGGGGGTTTTGACTAATATTTATCCCTCAACCAACATCACTAAAGCAGATGATCTGGTCAGTATCACATTGTGGGAGCTTGCTGTGTACGCATTGACTGCCACGTTTCCTACGTGAAAACAGAAACTACACGTCAAAAGTACTTCCATTAGCTGTAAAGCATTTGAGGTCGTGTAAGGTGATATAGAAATGAATCAGGTAATACATCAGTTGCATATGATTGAGGCGGGTGTATCTCATTTAATCCTCATGCAGGCCTCATGCAGTCTTAGTTGCTGATGGCTGGTTAAATTCCCCCATGAAGGACACACTTATCCTTCCTGTGCTGTGTCATGGGCACTGCAATGTCCCAGTTTTGAAATTACTATGGCTGTAAATGGGCTATTAATAGTAAATATCTCTTGCCCTCTCTTTTATTTCCCCATAGAGCTCTGTCTTTCCTTACCTCCCTTGCTCTATCTGAAAGCAGGTCATTTTCCTTGTAATGTACGAGAATTCCATAAGTCACACCAACGTAGATGTGCACACACACAGCTCCCTTTTCCCCTAGTGTTTTCTCTCAAAAGCAAGGGTACACTTCCATAGGTGCTGACAACCTTATAAAAATTCATTCTTGGAATACAGGCATCACTGACAAGGTTAGGATTTATTGTCCATCCTGAGTTGTCCTTGAGAAGGGAACAGTGAGCTGACTACTGGAACCAGTCCGGTGCAGGTTCTCCCATACAATACTTGATTAAGGAATCTTCAGGAGAGGGAAGGGAAATATTGTTGGATAAAATCGGTGGGGGGAAAAAAATAAAAGTCAAGCTTGGCATCTAGCCATTACTTTCTATGTTATCTCCCAATTTTTTCAGCATTGATGATATCCTTACCTTTGAGCCTTGACCCTTCACCTTGGTTTCGCAGTTGCTTGTATATATTTATAGGTCTGCTGCAGTGAAGGAGTTAAGAGTAAAATCTCCACGCTTGTGTATAATAACTATAGCTAGTAATTGTCTAGCTGTTATTAGAATTTGCTGCTTTCACAATGCTGGCAAATGCCCAGCTGACACAGTAATTCAGTTACAATGATTTATGACTCTGTATTAAGTTATATATCATAAAGGGCTGGTAGCACTAAATATTTATGGCTTACTGTAAGTTTTAAAGAATCTTTTAGCAGTGCTGCAGTGGAGCAAGTGAATTTGGTGGGAGGTGGGGTTAAGTTTCTTCCAATTGAATGAACATGTGCAGAGTTTAAATGCTCTGGGGAGAATTACTGTAATATAAGGAGGTTAGGAACCAATTGATTTTTACACTTAGATGGCTTTCAAATTCACCATGGCGAGGTAATAAGCTATAAAGTTACAGAAGGCACATCAATAATGGGCTGCAATGTTCTTTTATGAGTCTTAGCATGGTGCTAACACTAAAGCCAGTTAACACACACCAGCTGCCCGATCAGCATTCCAGTGTTGCCCAAAGAGTTTGTTTGTTATTCATTGTTCTACAGGTTATAAATTACTGGAGACAAAAGTTATTCGCAATGGTTATGTTTTTAACTGTCAAAAATGTGCCTAATGCACAAGAAAGCACACATACTATTTTTTCCATGCTCATTGACAACACTGTGAGGCATTAATGCTTTTTATGGCTGGTGGTAGCTTCAGAAATACTTTTCTTACTAGTCAAAGTGAAGTGTTGCACATGCTGCAGATGTAGAATATTCTTGAGAATAAAAATAATAGTCGACATGAAAGTGTTGACATCTTCAGTAAAAATGTAAAAGAAAAAGCACATAGCATTTATATAACAGACCAGATGTAAATGAATATCTCCGAGCACTTTAAGGAGGAAGAGATTAACACTGAGTGAGTGAGTTTACAGAAGGAGACTGGAGGTGTGGTTTGAAGAGCTAAATTTTTATGTGTTTTTTGACAACAGAGAGCCACATTTGTTTTGTGGCTCCACAACATATTTTGCTCTGTTCCTGTTAGATGGTATTCCTCATTTTTTTTAAAGTCTCCATTTTTGTTCCCCACTTTACCCTCTCCCCCACCACAAGCCATTCCTCAGCTGAGAAGAGAGAAAAAGAACCTGCTCCCAAAGCTGTGTCCATGCCAATCTTGAGTTAGTCGTTAAAAACTACCCCCCCCCCCCCCCCCATCCCTGCTTTTCATTGCTCCATCATTGGTGGCCGTGCCTTCACCTGCTTCGGCCCTAAGTTTGAAATTCCCTCCTTACCTCTCCGCTTACCTTCCCCTCTCTCTCTTCCTTTAAGACACTCATTAAAACGTACCTCTTTGACCAAGCTTTTGGTCACCTGCCCTAAAGTTTCCTTACATGGCTCTCAGCAAACATTTGTTTGCTAACACTCCTTTGAAGCACCTTGGAATGTTTTACTATGTTAAAGGTGCTTTATAAGTGCAAGTTGTTGTTGTGCCTGTTGCTAAAATACACAGCAAGCCAAAATCATCATTACCTGATGGTGAGGAACATATTTTTGGAACACTGTTAGCTTTGACAGTGGGAAATATTTCTAGGTGTCCTGTGGATAGATATTAGCATTATCAACAGAAGTGGGATCTTGATTTGACTCAGCACACAACTGACCCACTGATCTATTGAAACTCAAACACAACATATCAACTTTAAGGCAGTTAAGAACTGATTGGAACAAAGCTTTTCCAATGCTGCCTCAATAACGTTTGCAATTTGATGCCGAAATCTAAAACAGTCTCCTCCACTTCCACCAAGTCTACACTAAAGCCTGCTCACAACCTGTGCTTCGGTTTTCAGTGCTGAGATTCAAGTTCTAATGGCAGGTTTGAGAGTGGCGCAGTGGTTAGCACTGCAGCCTCACAGCTCCAGGGACCCGGGTTCGATTCTGGGTACTGCCTGTGCGGAGTTTGCAAGTTCTCCCTGTGACCGCATGGGTTTTCGCCGGGTGCTCCGGTTTCCTCCCACAGCCAAAGACTTGCGGGTTGATAGGTAAATTGCCCCTAGTGTAGGTAGGTGGTAGGGAACATGGGATTACTGTAGGATTAGTATAAATGGGTGGTTGTTGGTCGGCACAGACTCAGTGGGCCGAAGGGCCTGTTTCAGTGCTGTATCTCTAAATAAATAAATGATAAAATAAAATAAATTTCCTCTCCCTGCCTCCCCGCTCCCCCTTCCCCTGGTGGGGTTATGTGCACTAGAAACAGGATTAGTGCTGCCAGCAAATCTAGTTCAGAAAGAATTGAAGAGCGTTACAGTCCCACAGTATGAACCCAATTGTGCTGGAATGGCCACAATTAAGCCATTGGAGCCAATTTGACAATCGATATTCTGAGAACAGTTACATCCCCCGCTTAGGACAATATGAAGAGATATCTTTTCAGCAAGAAAGAATGAGGCCAAGTCTGCACGTGTTGCTGCATTCAGGCTAACCTTCCTTGATCTATCAGGCCTTGGATTTTCAAAGCAGCCTTTTAGAAGAATTTATAATGTATGATCAAAAGAAATCGGCTTTTTGAGCCCAAAACAGCTCCGACCAAGGCCGTGAGCTTCAAGGAAATGCAGGCAGAGAAAATCTGAAAATGATTTTCATTCAGTCTCTGAGTATTAATGAAAAATAATGACAGTAGTTACATGTTTTTCTTTGCTGTCCTTGGTATCATGCTGCTGGGTTAAGCCACTGCAGTTGTATTTTGTTCTTCACCTGCGGTACACCCTAGTGATCTCAAGTAACATTGCGTTCCTTTGTGCTTTTGTCAGCACCATTAATTGCCAATTAGTGAAGTGTGGGAACACAATAAAAGCCTCCAGAAATGCCAACCACCTACTTGTAATGGATATGACAACATCTTGTTTATGTTGCATAAGGCCACGATGTTTTTCTGTTTCCAGTGCCCAGAGATTCACCTTAGATTGTAGGGTGGAAATGAAGGATGTTGATGTGTAGGACTCTGGAGGAAATGGTGCTCTGAAGTCACAATTGCAACTTTTAGTTTTTTGCTGCAGATCTTCTCTCATGGTGGGAATGGGGTTCGAGGGAGGGAGGTAGGGGTGCGGAATGTACATGCAGGCTAGTAATGGAGAAACTACCTCATGATGATCAGCATCTGTGAAGAGAACAGACTGTCAGCGATTTGGGTATTTTCTTTACCCTTCATAGAATCATACAGCACAGAAGGAGGCCATTCAGTCCATCATGCCTGTGCTGGCTCTTTCGAAAGAGCTATCTAATTAGTCCCACTTCCTCGCTCTTTCCCTGCCATAGCCCTACAGATTTTGTCTTTACAAGTAAAGATCCAATTTCCTTCTGAAAGTTGCTATTAAATCTGCTTCCACCCCCCTTTCAGGCAGTGCATTCCAGATCATCATAACGCGCTGAGTAAAAAAAAGTTTGTCCTCCTATCCCCTCTAGTTCTTTTGTTAAGTATTTTAAATCTAGGTCCTCTGCTTACCAACCCTTCTGCCAGTGGCATCAGTTTATCCATATTTACTCTTATCAAAAGCCTTTATGATTTTGAACACCTATCAAATCTCCCCTTTTCTGTACTACGGAGAACAATCCCAGCTTCTCTTGTGTCTCCGTGTTAACTGAAGTCTCTCATCCCTTCTTCTGACTAGAAGATGTTGACTGGACTGTGTGTTTCCAGTTCTTTTTTGTTTTCTTTGGGTCTTCCAGTGTTTGCAGTACATTATATTTTTCTTCATAATCCATTTGCAGTGTGGTTGCATGGATGTCTGTACCTCACCAAAGTGGCTATGCATCCATGTGCGAGCCTGGAGAGTTTGTGTTAGGCAGCTATTTTTCATGGTGATTGGGGGAATGCCATTGCTGAGGTTGATCCAGTCCTTGACCAATGCCACATATTCACTTTGTGCAGCAGGGCGCCCTTGACCAGAAATCAAGAGCAAGAACACTGGCTAATTTTCTGCTGACCTAGTCCAGGGAGACTGTTCTTCTGCCATTTCCCTAGCCAAGAAAGAACTTACATTTATATAGCACTTTCAATACGTCATAACATCCCAAAGCGCTTTACAATGAAGTATTTTTGAAGAGTAGTCCCTGTTTTAATGTAGAAAACATGGCAGCCAATGCACGCACGGCAAGCTTCCACAAACAACAATGTGATAATGGCCAGATCATCTGTTTTAGTGATGTTGGTTGAGGAATAAATATTGGCCAGAACTCCCCTGCTCTTCTTCAAAATAATTCCCTGGGATCTTCTGCACTCACCTGACAGGGCAAACATGTCTTTGGTTTTGGTGCCTCGTTGGAAGGACAGCACCTCCGACAGTGCAGCACTCCCTCGGTGCTCCACTGGAGTGTCAGCTTAGATTACATGCTCTCATCTCTGAAGTGGGGCTTGAACTGTTGAACTCGCGACCTTCTGACTCATGCAAGAGTGCCACCCACTGAGCCACGGCTGACAGCAACTGACTCAACAAATTGTCAGGTTTGCCTCATCCTAACCAAGATGCAATTGCAGACAAGGAATGGTTTCTTTTCATTTTTTTAGAATCTGAATAAATTGCCCAGAATATACATTACTGATTATTCGTTTAAGTCAGGATGTGAAAGGTTTACCAAACAAAACCTGATTAAACTGAAGTTGAACAAATTAGAAGCTCGTTGATGGAAACCAAATATTGAAACAAAATACATTGTGCAGAATCATGTTCCTTTACATTGTGAATTGTGACTGCCTGTCAGAACTGTAGTTTCACTCATACTTGGTCTCAAATGGACAGCAGGGCAGTCTATCCCCGAGCAGCAACAAATTTGCCAGCTACAATCAAGATAATGATTGAAATTCCTGTCAGACTCCCCCACCAACCACCCCCCCACCTCCCAACCCGCCATGCTTCCGAGAAAAATAAAACCTTGCCGATGGCTTTGTGCTACAATATAATCAATGCATTTTTAGAAATATATTTTCAGGAATTGTGAAGTCTTCATGCGTAGATGCCTGGGGAAAAGAATCTGAAAAAGCTTCTTAGAAATGGTCAGCAGCATTTTCCTTGATTTATGTTGCAATTTTTTTTAATGGCATCAATCTTCAAAGAACATTTTTTTTATAATGCTCGTTTGAGCAGTTTTGATATCCTCATTGTTATTCAGACTGTCTCATTCTAGGTAGTTGCTGTGTATTATGCTGCTAAGAGGCATTTGTACATACCGGGAGTGTGACTGACTGTAGGTGTGTAGGTTTCCTATCGTTAGCTGCACTCCAAAATATAGTTCAACCAAACACCACCAGGAACAGAGTTAACTGGTCATTCATCTCACTGCTGTTTGTACTATGGGCAGAATAGGCTGCTGTGTTTGCCTGCGTCACATCAGTGACTCTAGTTGAGAGTAATTCATAGTATGTGAAGCAATGCAAAACATTTCCGAGTGACCCAATGCGGCGCTAGATAAATGCATGCTTGTCTTAAACAGTGGGAGCTGTCGGCAACCGACATTGGTGAAGAAACGAGGTCCGTTAATCTGCCATCAGCTTAAGGCCACCTGTTCCAGCTGAGTAAATGTAGGAAGCCCACCTTCCTGCATTTGCCCTTGTGAATGATCAGACTGTGATAATACCAAAAGGTTTTTACACACCTGCTTTGTTGAGCTGTTAATCGTGGTGGGATTCAACAGCAGATTCTCCACTTGTCACTTAGGCCACCTCTTTCTCTACTAAGAGAATACAATATTTTCAAGATGTCAAAGCAAAAAATGGTTTCTCTGGGTCCTTCCGTGAGGAGCAGTCTCTGTTCCAGAAGTCCCACCAAAGTAACACTTGGAGGAGGATAAAATGTAGAGTTTTTTCTGGATACACAGTGTAACCCCACACATCTGCAGGGACTACAGCTCACGGCCAAGTGTTGAAGGGCTTGACGTGAACTTAGAGATCATTCTCTTCAAACAGGCACAAAAGTCCCCTGAACATAAATGTATCCAGTAATGGTGGATGTTGTGCAGATAATAATTGGCAAGGCAGTAGCTTGCATAGTAATAGCTAGCAAGAGAGTGTTACATAGATAATACCTGGCAGGGGAATATCTTGTGTAGTTAATAACTAGCGAAGAACTATTACAGAAGGGGTATTAGCTACAAAAAAATGTTGCGTAGAGGTAAGATAATGATAGCAGAGTAATAATCAGCACAAGAGTATATATTAGATAAACAGCATAGTAAAGCAGTGTTACTTGGTGAATAACAGACTGCCAACAATAACTGTCGTGCCATACACATTAAGAATGGCTACTTGGGCAAGGTAGCAGAGGGTCTCTTGTGCCTCGGGAACTGCTTCCAACAGGTTCCAGGACCTTTTTGAGAGAAGGGGAAAAATCTGGTAAAACACAAAAATATCACCAAGAAAGTTTTCCCGAAGCAGTACGTAAATTGCAGTTGTAAAATCATCCATTTTCTCCAAGAATCTTGAAACATTTTAAGATGCATCAGCTAGTTACTGAAAGCGAGTTTTAACAGCATTGATGCTTTTCCTCTCTCTAAATCGGAGGACTCAATTTTCCCACTGATGCATGAATTCCTGCACAAACAAAAGTTCCTTAACTAACGCTTCACTTTCTAAGGCTTCTCATTTTCCTTCCAAAGGCAGTCCTGACAGTGGGCCCGTCCTATGCCAAGATAAACATGTCGATCAATAATCTTCAGTAACTGCCAGAACATGAGAGGTTTTGCTCCCAAACACATTTTTCATTTGTCTTCCCTGTGCCTCCTATAATTTTATACATTTCTCCTCAAATGTGCTCCGGTTTGGAAGCTGAGGTGGATTCAAGCTCCACTGCAGAATGTGGTTGTGTACTCTAGACTGACACTCTCGGGCAACACTGAAGGAGTGTTCCAAGTTTCTAGTTGTCAGCTTTCAGCTAGGATATTGAACCAAGCTCCTGTGTGCCAGTTCATGTGGTACAGGTAAATATTGTAGTTCTGGAAGGAAACAAAGGTCTTGCATTTACAAAGCACCTTTCACAACCCCAGGTGGGCGGCGCAGTGGTTAGCACTGCAGCCTCACAGCTCCAGTGACCCGGGTTCAGTTCTGGGTACTGCCTGTGCAGAGTTTGCAAGTTCTCCCTGTGACCGCGTGAGTTTCCGCCGGGTGCTCCGGTTTCCTCCCACAGCCATAGGCTTGCAGGTTGATAGATAAATTGGCCATTGTAAATAGCACCTAGTGTAGCTAGGAGAATGGTGGGAATGTGGGATTAATGTAGCATTAGTATAAATGGGTGGTTGTTGGTCGGCACAGACTTGGTGGGCTGAAGGGCCTGTTTCAGTGCTGTATCTCTCTATGACTCTATGACATCCCAAGGCACTTTACAGCCAATGAAGCATTTCTGAAGTGTAGTCACAGTTGTAATCTAGGAAATATGGTGCTATTTGATAAGTAGATCGTTTGCCAGGTGCCTTGACAAGCATTCTTCCCTCACCAACCAACATAAACAGATTAACTAGCCAATTTGCTTACTATCCTCTCGTACAGGTGTCAACATTGAGTGTCAGCATGCTTTTCTACCATGGGAAAAACACAGCCTACCTCATATCTTATACTGTCACCCAACTTCTTGTACATTTTGCATTGGGATAATGGATTGGCAGACAGAACTAGAAATCTTAGATGATTTTCTCTGCGTAGCTCTGCAATCCAAAGGCCAATTGTAGCATCAGTACTGCCATCCCAAATCAGATGAGCTCAGGACCAAATCCAGGAATTTCAAGATTGAGGTCAATAAATTTCTACGTATTAAAAACATCAAGGGATATGGGGATAGTGCATGGTGTTGAAGTAGAAGATCAACCATGATCTCAATGAATGACAGAGCAGGCTCAAAGGGCTAAATGGCCTACTCCTGCTCCAATTTCTTATGCTCTTATGTTCTGATCTTTGTTCAACACCAGGCAATCCACCCTGAGGCATCAAGGAAGCCTATTATTAAGATCTGAAGACCATTGTAGTTCATTGTTATAACAGGTACCTGACCTTTTGTCATGGTGCAGGTTCCTTCAGCACAAAGCATAAACCAGCGCACATCACAGGTAGCCCCATGATTTTTTCAAGTCAAGTCTCTTTGTGATGAACCAAAACATGGGCAGCGCCAATAGTCCCTATACCCCTCCACCCCCCACATAAACTTTCACTTCCAATGATGCATAATATCCTTTACCCCCACCTAAAGTCATAGAGTCTTTTACAGTATAGAAGGAGGCCATTTGGCTCATTGAGTCCTTGCTGGCTTCCACGGAGCAATCCGGTCAGTCCCACTCACCTACTTGATCCGCGTAGCCCTGTAAGTTTATTTCCTTCAAGTGCCCAACCAATTTCCTTTTGGGATCGTTGATTGTTTCCGCTTTCACCACCTTTATGGGCAGCGAGTTCCAGGTCATTACCACCCGCTGCGTAAAAAAGTTCTTCCTCACATTCCCCCTACATCTCTTGCCAAAAACCTTCACCTGTCCACTGGTCCTTGTACCAACAGGTAATGAGAACAGTTTTTCCTTGTCTAACGTATCTAAGCCTGCCATAATCTTGTACACCTCTGTCAAATCTCCCCTCAATCTTTATGCTCCAGGGAGAACAACCCCAGCTTTTCCAACCTAACCTTTGTAACTAAAATCCCCCATCTCTGGAACCATTCTGGTAAATCTCCTTTGCACCCTTTCAAGTGTGGTGACCAGAAGTGTGGATGCAGTACTCTAGCTGGGTCCTAACCAGCGGTTTATAAAGGTTCAGCATAACCTCTTTGCTTTTGCACTCTATATGCCTCTATTTATGAAGCTCAAGATCCCATATGCTTTGCTAACCACTCTTTCAATATGTCCTGCCGCCTTCAAACAACAATGCAAATGCACCCCCAGGTCCTTCTCTTCCTGCCCACTCTTTCGAACTCTGCCATTAAGTCTATATTGCCTCACCCTATCCTTTCTGCCAAAATGCATCACCTCATGCTTGTCTGTATTAAATTCCATTTGCCACTTGTCCGCCCATTCTGCTAGTCTATCTATATCCTGTTGCAGGTGGTTTGTACCATCCTCCCAAGTTTGATATCATCAGCAAACTTTGAAATTCCACTCTGTTGTCCCAGCACAGACCCATGGGGAACCCCACTGTTTACCATCCTCCATGACTCGCTGTTTTCTGTCCTTAAGCCAATTTTTTTACCCAATTGGACACTGACCCTCCTATTCCATGAGTCAAAATTTTGTTAATCAGCCTTTTATGTGATACTTTATAAAACACTTTCTTAAAATCCATATAAACAACATCCACCGCATTCCCTTCATCAACCTTCTCTGTTATTTCATCAAAAAGTCAATTGGGTTAGTCAATTGTGCTCTACCTTTTACAAATCCATGCTGGCAGTCCTTAATTAACTCAAACAAACTCAAACACCTCCAAGTGCCTGTTGATTTTTTTTTTCTTTTCCCCTGATTATTGTTTCTAAAACCTTACCCACCACTAATGTTAAACTAACTGGCTGGTAGTTGCTAGGACTGTCCTGACATCCTTTCTTGAATAAGGGTATCACATGACCCTAGAACTGGCAAAACTCATCCCCAAGGCAGTCATTGGATTCGGTTAACCAGACAACCCAGGACCATAAGGTAGGACTGTGAGTGCTTTCACTTGGCTATCACTCAGGAATGAACTATTCCATTGTAAAATGTTAGCCGGGAACTGACAGCCTCTCTGGAGGTAAATAAAGCAAATGTTTAACTCCTACGCTAAGTGCTATTGCTGAGTTAAAATGTGCATTAGGAAGTTGCCTTTTTCTGATTAGTATCTAGTGAACTGACACTTATGAGAAACATCATTTATTTCCATTATTTCAATAGGAATGCAGAACTTCCCAGCTTAAAACACAAAGGGGCACATAAAGACTCAATTATATTAACTTCAGCATTAAGTAGAGCTGTGAGATACTACAGAAGCCAAGGTAGCTTCAGACATTTGCATTGTAAATGGTAACAATTTTAGTTTCGCTCTCCCAACAGGATGGCACCAGCAGTCTCTAATGCCACTACTAGTGCAGAGGACACTTTATAACGTGTGGCCACGTGAACCCATTTTCTCCCTTCTTGTTTTCTGAAAGGCACTGATTGATGCTGCAGGATTGTTCCCACACATTACCTCACTCAAATGGCCACTCTTCACATTTAAACTTAATCAGACTATTCAACCACAGAAACTCTGGGCAGAATTTTTACTTTGGGGTGGGAAACAAGAGGCGGGACTGTTTCCCAGTCCCGAACTTGCCCTCAAGGGGGGGAAACAGTCTGTCACTCATTGGGATTTTGACCAGGGCGCCCCCTTATTTGGCATGGAGACATGTACCCTGTCCAATTAAGAGTAGCAGACAGGCTATTGAAGCTGGAGGGGCAATCAAAAGCCTTCCAGCTTGAGAGGAGCTGCAGGCTGCAGTAAAAGGTATGTACCTGAGAGGTCGCTTCAACATGAAGGTGCCCTCTCACCAACCTTTTCAAAATTCAAATGAAAAATAGAAAAAGCAGCCTGGCCACCACTGTGAAGGTGGGGGCGAAATCCCCCTACAGGATGGACTTTGGCTGCACCAGCACCCACACAGGCAGGAGAGCCTGAGGCCTGCCTGCCACTGGGTGCCCACCTCCATGCGGTGGAACTGCCCCCTCCCCCCCCCGGGTCACGTCGGGAAACTGGAGCCTGTGGAAAATCCTAGTCAGCCTCCTTTTAACTATCATTAACAAGGCTCGTAATGAGCCTAATTGGCTGCGCACCTCATAGGGGCGGGCAGCCTTGCTGGGCCCCAAATCTGCCTCCCCCAAAATGGTCGGTGCCAAGAACAGTGTTGAGGAAACTGCCCATATTTTCGGGCTTTTGTCTCCCTTCGTTCTCGACCTTGGCGGTATCCGAAAATCCTGCCCAATGACAGCCAAGCACACATTCTATGCCTACTGAAATGGCCAGAGGAATACACACACAATGTCGATCAGGTGTGGGAAACCTGCCTCCCCCGCCCAGGATCATTGAGGCCAGTTGTAGCCACATCAACAACTTCCATTTATATAGAGTAGCACATTGAACGTTGGGGGAAAAAAAAATAGCAGCCCAACCACTACAATAGATGCAGTCAGCTAACTTTGTACAAACCAGCTAACTGACCTGATCTGTATAGCTCATGTACTCACTACATTAACCACCGAGTACATGAATCTTCAGGGGAGCAAGGCCCTGTAGCATTGATTGAAACTGCCAGCATTGATATGGTGCATTGAAGCACCAATGTGCATGCCATGCAGTGATAGAAGGTGAGTTTAATGCCTTGCTCCACTGAGTTCCTGATTTCATCCATGAAGCAGTGGGAAGTGACAAGCGGAGGCCAAAAGCATTGCCATAGGGAATAGCGCGAAAGGATTTTTTTTCAAAAAAGCATTTACGCTAGCTGTGCACACAGATTCAGCCATGCTGTAGTACAAGCACATGTAGGGACACCACACAGTCCCACTATTATTATTGCTTGGGAAAGCTGTCAAATCTGTGCGTTTCAGGAATATTAACCTCAGTTCCTTGGACTGAACTTTGTAATTCATGGCAATCACTTGACTCAACGTCGGGTTGTTCACTCATTTGGTTTCTTCATCAGTTTTTATCACGTAGGAAGTGCCAGTGGAAACTTTCTGCCAAAGTCATTCTCATTATGGACGTAGGAAAATGCTTGAAACGTTTCATGTTTGTCTTGTGTTTAGTACACAATGCCTAACTTTTGACTCTCAAGTTGATAATTTTTATTGAATTGGCTTATTTAATTAAACCACTGTTTGGCCATCAGCAGGAAAGCAGCACTCGACTGTCCATCATTTAACCCCTTAACTCACTTCAGAGGAATACAGCACAGACAGTTGTATGACTGGCAATTATCTTGTTTCACTCGTTCAGTGCTGGCACTTCTCAAAGTTACCAATACCGAGAGTCTCATACTTGCTGCCAGGATTAGCTGGGTTCAATTTAACATAGTGTCGCTCTCTTCACATAATTTTTCACAATCTCTTCCAAGTTTATAGAGTGACTAACAAACATCAGTGAAAGACTTTCTTTTTAAATCATATGAACTAGATGAATATAAAGACACATGACTCTGCGGGCAGTTTAGCATCAAAAACAATTCACTATACACTTCTCCAGAAATTCTTCCAACTGCTACCTCTGTTTAAACATCTCTCAAACTTGCTTCTCAAACAATCCGATCTGTTTCTAATAACATTCTCCTCCAGTTCAGGTCTTCCTCGATCCATCAAAAAATCTTCCTTTGAAGTATTTCTTCTTGTCTGAATTCGAGCATTGACCCAAGATTGTCCTGTGACATTCCATTATCTATGGCACAGTGACTCTTGAATGGTGCAAATGAAAAAGGAAACTATGCAGTAAATGACTTACGTCATTAATTATGCCACTAAATTATATTCCTGGGGCTTTTGCACTACTCCACTGGTATCAGTAAGAACTTAGTTATCATAGCTCCACATCCCCCTCCCCCCACTATTAAAAATCAATGGCAATCCCCATTTTCTTGCACTGGGGTAAATTTTCACACCTTAGGCTTAAAACGAATTGTGCTGGAGCCCTGGGAGCAGCATGATTTATTGCTTCAGGATCAGTATGGAAAACAGAGAGCCAAGATCAATTTTATTCCATGCTATCATTTATCCTTCATTGAGAGGTTTGTTGCTATAATTTTGTGATTGTGACACTGAGAACATTACACCTGCCTCAAATCGCAAAGGGACCAAGATAGTTTGGTTTATTTAACCAAGCCCAGTTATCTCTTTCAGTCTTTCTGTGGTGAGCACATTCATTCTTAAGCAGGACATCAGTGTTTAATACAAAGCTCAATTGTAGGTTAACATTTATTTAAGGAATTACCCTTCCATTCACTTGATCCCTCCTGCAGATTTGCATGGCAAATGTGCAGTTACTTCAGCTCTTAGATCAGCACGGAGTGCCTGGTTCATCACTTGCTGTGACATATTCTTTTCAGGAAACCAACAAAACTTGAACAAGTTACCAATGTGAAGTTCAACGCATTAGACATCGACATTTACCATTTAAGTCACTGATTTCGATGTTGCAGGAAAATCTGGGCCATCGTATCAGGCAATCAGACCAATCTCCACAAAGTTTAGGATTCTATTTAAAATTGTACAAACACTTCCTGTGCTTCGTTCAACGTTATAAAAACACGTACTACCCTTCAGGCTGACCGACATACTCGGGTATTTACCCCTCATTAACTGAAGATCCTTTATCTACGAGTATCATAAAGGAATTGGATATATACTTAAAATGGAAACATTTGCAAGGCTGTGGGGGAAGAGCGGGGAGTGGGATTAATTGGACAACTCTTTCAAGGAGCCGGCACAGGTATGATGGGCTGATTGGCCTCCTTCTGTGCTGTATGATTCTATGTTTCAACCTCTGCGGGATCAGCAGGTCATTGATAAATTTCCAATTCAAACCATTGTCCAACTGCCTTGTCGCTGTAGGTGTTACACATCTGCAGTTAATTAAAATTAACAAGGTGCGTGTTATTGCAGATAGAAGTATTTCACATTCCAGCATTCCTGATAATGAGACAAAATTCTCCTTTTGTCTAATTTGTACCACATCAATCACCGCTTCACCGTCTGTTCCAAATCCAGTTCAAGAATCAGCTTACCTTGCGTGCTGAAATTCATGTACAAAATGTAAACCCTATTGTGTTAGTATTTGCCGTGGCCACTCCTCCATGGACAACACTATGCTGCACCCTGCAGAGGAGTCCATGGCAGCACTAAACTGGGCATCAACATTTCATCACAAAGTTTTCCGTGTGTTCCTCTTGTGGCTAAGTTACTGTAAGTTTGTAAAGCAATAAAAGAAATAAAGTAATGAAAAGAACAACAAATAAAGGTAATTAAAAAGAAAAAAAACATGTTGCTACCTTGTCTCTGCCAGCAGCACTATCATCACTAAGTCAGGAGGTTGTGTATTCAAGGCTTACGCCAAACTTCAACTCCAATATAACCTAAACTGAGGCTCAATTGCATTACTGAGGGAGTACTACATTGTCGGAGATGCTGCTCTTCATATTGGGTGTTAAACTCGAGGTCCCCGTCTGACTGTTCTGGTGGTTCAGGTGAATATTAAAGGTCCCACGGCGTGACTTAAAGAGCAAGCAGCTCTACTGTTGCCCTCATCAAAAATCCTCCCTCAACAAATGGCCATATGTCTTGTTGCTATTTATGGGGCATTGCTGGCACTGAGCATCTGCTGCCTTTGCCTACATTACAACAATCAGTGCACTTCAAAAAGTAATTCATTGTGTGAAGTGCTTTGAGACAAATTAACCTGGTAAGCAACTAAATAAATGCATTTGTTAGTAATCTCCTGTACTGAATAAATCCTGGCCTGGTTTACTTTGGTAAGGTGAAATCAATTAAAATTGTATCATTGAATGTGTCTCACACTGTGAAGGGTGTCGATAGTAGCCCCACTTGTAATCAGTGCTTGGAGAGATCTGAAATAGCAGAGTTCTGATTGCTAGTATAAATGGGACTCGACTGATTGAACCCAGAGGGCATAATATGCAGAGCTGAGAGTTTAACAGCAGCTTTTAGTTTTTCTTGCCATCAAGGCTTTCTTTTAGTGAAGCTTGGAAGGGCTTGTTACTGCACACATCCACCCATTGGCAAAGCCCTTTGATGCACGGGCCCCAGAGGGCAGCCTGCACCCATGAACCTGTAACCTAGGCTGAGCCAGAACCTTTGGAAGAAGAGGGGAAGAAATGAAAACTAAACATCTGTGGCATCAATCAAGACAGCTGTCATTCCAAGCTGGTTTTCTGGAGAGCCCAGGTGTCTGGCAAGCCCCCCCATCTGCCAAGACTGAGGCACACATTATTTCGCCATATGAACATTTAAAATTGCAACTGGAAAGACATTTGCATAGGAACAGACAGTGTTGGAACAAGGGACCCAGTCTTTGCTTCCCCAATACACAGAAGAAGTGGTCGGACCAGTTTGGTCACAGGACTGGCTGGCGGAGTTTTTTTGAATTTGAACGTCCAACAGGGATTTTGAACTCAGAAGGCTGTTAGCTCCTGGACTGAGAACACTTCTCTCCTGTCTGCTCTCATCTCGCTCACACCAGCAGACCTATGAACCCCAAGAGAGAAAAGTCTCCTGCAGTGAACAAGGTTTAAGAAGAATACTGGGCCCCAACAAAAAGCAAGATCTACCTACAATCAAAGACCCTACAGCGAGCTCGAAGCACAGTTTAAAAAAAAAAAAAATCCTCTTCAGAGATTGCCTCAAACCTCTCCATTTTATTTTTCTTTTCTGTCCCTATTTGCATGTTTGTATCGCATGTACATGCTAGCATGGGCGTGGTGTGTATCCGTAGGCATTAACTGAATTAGAGTTTAAGTTTAAGGTTTAATAAATTTCACTTTTCTTCTTTAAAGTGGGGCAACCCCCACTTTACTTGCTTAAAATCTTTTACATTTCTTATATCTGCCAGTTCTGAAGAAGGGTTACTGACCTGAAACATTAACTCTGCTTCTCTCTCCACAGATGCTGCCAGACCTGATGAGTTTTTCCAGCACTTTCTGTTTTTATTTCAGATTTCCAGCATCCACAGTATTTTGCTTTTACCTTAACTTCCTTTGTTAGCTATGGTTGACTGCCTTTTCTTTTGGGGTTTTGTGCCTTGAAGGAAGGTATAGTTGCTGTAAACTATGTAATAATTCTTTAAAGACTGTCCATTGCTTATGTACTGTCATACCTTTTAATGTATTTTCCCAATCCACCTCAGCCAATTTTCCCCTCATACCTTGATGATTTCCTTTGTTCAAATTTAATCCCCCTGGCTTCAGATTGAACTACCTCACTTTCAAACATAATGTAAAATTCTATCATATTATGGTCACTCATCCCCAAAGGTCCTTTTATGACAAGATTATTAATTAGCCCTTTCTCATTACATAATACTAGATCTAAAATAACCTGTTCTCCAGTGGGTTCTTTAACATACTGCTCTAGAAAACCATCCCTAATACACTCCAGAAACTCGTCCTCCACAGCATTAGTGCTCATTAGGTTTGCCCAGTCTATGTGCAGATTGAAGTCATCCATGATTACTGTACTACCCATGCTACATGCTTCTCTAATCTCCTGATTGATACCATGCCCCACACTACTACTACTGTTTGGCCTATAAACAACTCCTAACAATGTTTGCTGCCCTTTGCTGTTTCTTAGCTCCACCCAAACAGATTCCACATTTTGTTGTTCTGATCTGCGATTCTCCCTTACTAATGAACTGATCCCATCCCTTATTATCAGTGCAATACCACCTTCTTTTCCGTTTTCCCTGTCCTTCCTAAATGCTGAATCTCCTTGAATGTTCAGTTCCAGTCTTGGTCACCCTGTAGCCACGTTTCCGTAATGGCAATTTGATCATACCTGTTTACCTCTATTTATGCCTTTAGATCATCAACCTTGTTGTGAATGCTGTGTGCATTCAGGTAGAGTGCCCTTAACCTTGTCGTCTTGACATTGTTCTGCATTCTAAACCTAGTTGATGCTCGTCTTTGTTTCGCCTGCCTTCTAATGTCACTTGCTACTTTCCTACCTCCTGTTACCTTTACTTCTACTTCTAGCTTTACCTCCATCCAATTTGAGCTATCCCTCAGGTTCGCATCCCTCAAGACAACTAGTTTAAACATGCCCCAACAGCACTAGCAAATCTCCCTGCGGGGATATTAGTTCAGGTCCTGTTAAGGTGTAGCCTGTACATCTTGTACAGGTCCTACCTGCCCCAGAACCGATCCCAATGCCTCAGAAATCAGATGCCCTCCCTTCTACACCAGTTCTCCAGCCACGTGTTCAGTCAATCAATCCTCCTATCCTCGTGCTCACTAGCACGAGGCACTGGGAGTAATCTTGAGATTACTGCTCTTCAGGTCCTGCTTTTTAATTTCCTTCCTAACTCCCTAAAATCTGCTTTCAGGACCTCATCCCTCTTCCTACCTATTTCATTGGTACCAATGTGGACCATGACCTCTGGCTGCTCACCCCCAGAAGGATGTCCTGCAGGCGTTTTGTGCCATCTTTGACCCTGGCACCAGGGAGGCAACACACTCTCCCAGAGTCATGTTTGCTGCTGCAGAAATGCCTGTCTGATCCCCTGACTATCAAATCCCCTATCACTATTGCTCTTCTTCCTCCCCTGCTGTGCAGTTGAGCCACCAGTGGTGCCACAGACTTTGACTCCCCTGAGGAACCATCGTCCTCACCAGTATTTGAAATGGAAAACCGATTAGCAAGCAAGATAGACTCGGGATTCCTGCCCTGCCTGCCTGGTTCTCTTAGACTGCATGGCGGTCACCCATTCTCTATCTGCCTGCATGTTTCTAACCTGCAGTGTGACCACCTCCCTAAACATGCGATCCGTATAGTCCTCCACCTCGTGGATGCACAACAATGACTCCAGCCGCCGCTCAAGTTCCGAAACCCGGGGCTCAAGCTTCTGCAGCCGGTGACACTTCCTGCAGATGTGTTCGCCTAGGGCATGTGGTGCGTCCATGACTACCCACGTACCGCATGATGTACATTCCACTTGACTGAGCTGACCTGCCATACCGTAACTTTAAAAACTATTTATTACAATGAGAATAAGTAGAATAACCTACCAGTTACTCACCAATCAGCTTCTTCCCCTGCACCGAAGAAACAGCCAGCTACTGGAGGCTGAAAAAAGGTAGAAAAAGAGAGGGAAAGAATGGAGCCCCTCCCTCACCGAACTCCCTCAACTCACTAAACTCCCTTCTTTACACTCTGTGCACTCAAAGCAGCTCTCAGTGCAGACGAAGCAGCACTGAGGAAGCCCTACTTTTATACTTTCTGAGAAACAGCTGATTCAAGCTTCTGAAACCAGTTTAAAGCAGCTCCTAAGTAACTAGCTGCAGGGAGACAGTGGCGTAGTGGTAATGTCACTGGACTAGTAATCCAGGGGCCTGGGCTAATGCCCTGGGGAAATGGGTTCAGATCCTACCTCGGCAGCTGGGGGAATTTAAATTCAGTTAATTAAAATCTGAATTTGAAAGCCAGTCTCAGTTTCATGGCACCATTACTATCATCGATTGTTGTAAAAACCCATCTGATTCACTAATGTCCTTACCTGGTCTGGCCTACATGTGACTCCAGACCTACAGCAATGTGGTTGACTCTTAACTGCCCTCTGAAATGGCCTAGCAAGCCTCTCCGTTGTCAAGGGCAGTTAGGGATAGGCAACAAATGCTGGCCTTGTCAGCAACGCCCACATCCCATGAAAGAATTTTTAAAAAGCTGCTCCCAGAGAGCTTATATACCCTTGTTATAAAGCTACAATAAAATTTAACTTCTCTTCACTCGAGGAGTAATTTTAGTCAACTGCTAAATTGAAGAAGATAAACTAGACTTTAGATAGAAATTGACCCTTAAACCACCAGACTTACCAAACTCAGCAGCTCTCGGTCCAAACCAAATCCTGAAATTTCTAAAATGATTCACATGTTTTAACAAAAAAAAAAGAGCCTTGGTTGTGGGTTCAAGTCCTACTCCGGAAGTCTGAGTATTAAATCTAGGCAGACGTTCCAGGGAGAGAGTGGTCGAGTGTCAGAGGTGCTATCTTTAGATGAGATGAGGTCCTGTCTGCCCTGTCGGGTGGATGTAAAAGATCCCATGGCCACTATTCGAAGAAGAACAGGGGAGTTCTCCCCCATGTCCTGGCCAATATTTATCCCTCAATCGGTAAAACATATTACCTGGTCATGATCACATTGCTGTGGCAGGTACTTGCTGCGCACAACTTGGCTGCCGTCTTTCCCTACGTCACAACAGTGACTACACTTCAAAAAGTGCTTCAGTGGCTGTAAAACGTTTTGGGACCTCCTGGGGGTCATGAAAGACACTATATAAATGCAAGTTCATCCTTCCTACTTATTTCTGTGTCCTGTTATGTGGGGCCTTGGGGATCTTGATGAATTTCTTTTGTTGGGCCTCAAACCATCATCCCATCACAACCATGTGTGAGAGCCTAGACAGCACGCTGTCTTGCTGTGGAGTCTTCTCTTCACCTGCTGTCTACACATGTGTTCCGACAGACTCCTGGATGAGATTCTTTCTCCACTCCGCAACCCCCCACGCGACCTCCAACACCACTCCCCTGACAACAACTCATCAGAGATGCTGAGCCCCTCTATATTTCTCTACCACTGCCAATCAGTTGAAAGCAGCTAGTTCAGCACAGTGGAGGAACCAATGCCGAGAACCTCCTGCTGCATGCGATATGGCAGCATGCCAAGCAGTGCAGCCATCAGCTCCTGCAACTGGAGCACTACACCCACTGATCGCTCATCAGGAGCTGGCAGCCCTACAGTCGTGGTGCAAGGACACAGTGCCCAGTGAGGCACTGAGTTATATTTAACACAATATCTTTAACAAAGCTTTACCAGAGTAGAATAGACAGGAGAACACATTCTCTCCCCACCTTTCCCCACCCCTGCATATTCCTTCCTTACCAGCTGCTGAAACCCCTATGTAAATAGTCCCTCTCTTTAAAAAAAAACACACTAATTGGAATATCATGAAATACTGGGCTGTGACTTTTTTTTTTACTGGTAAGAATGTTGTCAGCATCCTTAACAGCTGTGGTTAGTGGCGATTGTTCAGTATCCAGATGGTATTCATTGCTGCAGAACAATGAGTAGCAAATTAAAATAGCATCATATTCAATGTAAGACTGGATAGAGACTTAAAGTATAATAAAAAATCATGTTGTTGCATGCTTTCATCTGAATCCATAATTTTTGCTTGGCAGTATCTATTTTCTCCCTAGTTCCGTCTCCTTGGACAAGTAGTTTGACCTGCTTCAGGGAGATCTGCCTGAGCCACTCTGAAATCAGTGCAGGGATGCCTGATATTGGGGCTTAATATACTCGGAGATATAAGGAAACGTCTTCTTTCCCTGTGTTGTTGCACATCACTTGCTCCATACACTGCTGCCTCAAAATAAACTACATGCCTGTTGTCAATAGAGACCCACTCGCTGTATCATTCCAGTGATATTGTACAGGCAAACCACCCACTTGTATACGTGGGAATCTGTCCCTACCCCACACCCTCTGCATAATGGGATGGATCAGCAAGAACTGGCAATGTTGTTTATCAGGGATCAGGCGCTTTCAGCTTCATTGGACAATGTCCCATTTATTGGGAAATCTTTTGATAACTCCTAGGATATAAAGACACTGGCATTTCAGAACTGTAGAGATGAACTGCCAGCAGCTCAGCGACTGTTTTTTTTCTATTAAATCGCAGTCCTGTTGATTGTTCAGTGTTTCACATGACCAGCGAAGTTGCACTCTGGGGAGGAGAGTTAAGTGTTTTATGAAAACAAAACACAACATCAATGGGAGTATAATGCTCAGAAAACCAGCAGTAATTTTGTCTGGTCTTATTATTATTGTTCTTTGTTTTTTAATTTGTTCTGCAAAAGTCCTAATTCTCAAATGGCCCAGCACATTATTACAAATCTGTTACTAAATGACTGTGGCCTATTCCCAACTATGCTCAGGAGAGGTGCTATCCTGTTTACATTTTCCTGTTTATTCTGAATACATTGTTGTAGTCTGTGCTGAGTTCTGCCAAGATAGTTGTAGGAACACTACACTTGGCCTTGCTGTTTTGGGCCAGGAGCAAAGGTCAGCCAGCTGTTAGAAAGTGTATGTGTGCATGTGAAGCGTGCGCGAATGCGTGTGTTAGTATGTGGACACCCAGTGAGGACAGGAGCGAGTTCAGCTATGATGGCTGCCCCATTCCCTCCTGTGCCATATGCCTTGCTCACACTCACTATTCGAGCTCACGTATTAAGGGATGTCCACTTGGCTGAAGTGCCTCGGGGTAACGGGTGGCTATGAAGTTGCTGCCATCAGGACATGTGAAAACAAAAAACTGCAATTAAAAGAAAACTCACTGTGTCAGAAATTTGAAAAAAAATTACACAAAAGGTTGGGAGCACGCAGTGCATCCACAAGAACAATAAGAGGCATGCTGTGTCTTTGCAGCAGTTTTTATATCTTTTATGCTAGTTATATTTTCTGTTGCGAGGCTTGTAATATTTTCACTTATAACCCTGCTTCGAGAATATAATAATGTAGAATGGTTATTGCTTGGGAACATGGATATGCTTGTTGCAGCAAGCGTCTAGAATATTCAGAGCTGCCGGAAATTAAATCCATCTAATCACACTTAGTCTTTAATCATTTAAATAAGACATAATGGATGAATCATCTAACCCTAATTGCTCCCTGCATACACTGGTATTACTTCAAGTGGAGTCTGGGTTTTGAAAGGTTGTAGGGGATGGGGGAAATTAAATAATTTAAATTACATTGCAGAAAATGATGTCAGCTAGCCTAATGAGTTTTGTGCATTATTGTCTTTTTAAAAAAAAATTAATTAAAATTTCCTATCTTTTAAATTCTTGCTTTTTTTTGACAGGATGTTGTTTTGTTACGTTTTACACAAGAAAAGCTGCACTTGAGGCACAGAATGCCCTGCACAATATTAAAACTTTACCCGCGGTGAGTACCACTGATCTTATTTCAAATGGTGACAGACGCTCAAGGCTTGTCTTCCTTTTTGGACCAGTCTTCTTTGAAGGAGTCAAGACCTCAAGGTGCCCTAAATCAAACTTTTCAAGGTTATGACAGTGGGGACAGACAAAAATGTTGCTCGCCATGGCAACCGGTCGCAGATGCTGAGGGACAGAAGTTAAAAATGAAGAGCTTAGGGGTAGAATGAAAATGTCTTCACTCGAGGAGTACTAGGCACATGGAATAAGTCACAGGGAAAGGTCAGTGAAATATAAATTGGGTGAAAAGCAACTTGGAAGCATTTCTGTAGGCCTAAGGATTGAGGGATATGTTGGGTGAAATTCCCCATCAATAGTTCAACCAAAATCTTAGCTGTTTTCAAAAGGAAACTAGCTGAACAGAGAGAAAAGGAAATTGAATAATATGCTGAAAGGCTGAGATGAGGTAGCTGGAATGGGAGGCATGTGGAGTATAAACACTAGCACAGACTAGTTGGGCCAAATGGTCTTTTTCTATCCAGTATATTTTATGTAAAAGAGTTATGTGTGCATATTGGGAAATCCTATTTATTTATTCAAAAATACACCTTTGGTAAATATAGGAAAGAAGGAAATTCACTTTGATGCTGAAAAAGTGACAGGTAGGACTGGTCAATCAAAAAGATGTGGATTTGTGGGACATAATGGTCTGTTTCTGTCTCTAACATTCTTTAGGTCTGAATGAGCTACTGTAAGCACTATTTCCCTCAATCTGGTCTTAAATTCATGATTGTGTTATTCACATCGACATGGGGTCAGCTAGTAATTGATGCTTAGAACTGGTCTAACCTGGGGCTTTGCTCCTCCTACTGTTTAAGTGAAAATGAAAAGTTTTTTTTTTATTAAAGAAGCATAAATTTGATCCGAGATAAAACATTCCAATCCTCAAAAATGACAAGTCACGTTGCCCATAATCTGCAGTTTTAAAAGTTAAAATTAGAATGCTTTAATTTAGTTATATTAGTACACTGGAAACATGTTCAATAGAAACAAGTTAAATGAGAATCTGTTTCGTAGGCACCAGTGAACTCACAATAGTTGTTTGGTAGTCACAGAACTCACAATAGTTGACACAGGAGTAGATTCCAATTCTGTGCAAACATACCTGGCAGAATTAGATTTTTATTAAGGATACCTTCTGAGGCTGAAATCTCTGCTTTGATTGCCACTGTTTAAATGGGCCTGTACGTGATGTACGTTACAATATATAGACGTAGTTAAGAAAGACAGTAAAGCACGGCATTCAGTCCGTTCTTAGAACGGATTAGTGGATCTCCTGTGGTATTGCTTTTGGATGTCTAGGGTCTGGAGCATGACAGGAGTTTAGCTGACAGATTCATGGACCTCAACAAGCCACAGCTCAGTGACTGCAGGTGGGGATCCATATAATCACAGCTGCTTGCAAATTGGGGGTCAATTGTAGGTCAGTAAATTACTCAAATTTCAGGCTGCGGGTCAGAAAACCCCAGGGTAAAACGCCTGACTTCCTTGCTTCCTTTTTAAGATTGTTTTGCATTTATGACCAAGTGCAATGCCTGGAAAGTGATGGAAATATGCTCGAAATAAGCTGTTGATTTTTATATATGTGTGCTTTTTGTATATATGCATGTTGTGTGTGTATATGGAGAGAGGGAAAGATTGCATTAGTTCCAGTAATGATATAGGCTGATATCTTTTAATGATTGTGTTGTGATCAGGACTTAAGTGTGTTAAGTGGCCTTTTTCTTCTCCAAAAGATCTTCTGTATTAACACCTCATGTGGACCTCAACCAGGAAGTGCACTTGCTTGCTTCCACACTGAGGTTTGACACGGGTCCAAAAGAAGATGAAATTGCATTAAAGTCGCCCACTTGGACCTCCACAGGGTATTTTACAATAAACAGACAAATCCAGAGGATTGATTTCAAGGCTGCAGACAGGATTGTGCCTTGGATCACTGAAATGCCATGGCATAAATCACGGTTTGACAAACACAGACCTTACTTCACTTCCCTTTTCATTTATTTGGGCAATAAATGCTGGCCTAGCCAGTGACGCCCACATCCCATGAATGAATTTTTAAAAATATTATTTTTTTCCCCCCCTTATTTTACTTGTTTCTTTCTCTTGTCGAAGCTATAGTTTTGAGTGTCAGTTTTATGCTAATGGTGTCAGACCTTGTCTATACTGCTCAGCAAGGTAGAAACTTTATATCTTTGCTAACTCATATATTTAATGTAACTGATCACTGTAAGATGACCTTGTATTCATGCTATGCCTTTTGAACACATGAGGAAGAAAGGAATAGAAGGTTATGCTGATGGGGTTAGATGAAGAAGTGTGGGAGCAGGCTCGAGTGAATTATCATCACCGGCATTGACCAGTTTGGCCAATTGGCCTGTTTCTGTTCTGTAAATTCTATGCCTTATCAAATTCTCAGGAGGTCTCAAAACTCTTAACAACAAATGTGCTACTTTTTGAAAAGCAGTCGCAATTATCACACAGTGAAATGCTGCAGCCACTTTGCATATAGAAAGATCCCGTAAATAGCGAATTGGTGAATGACCAGGTAATCTGTTTTGGTCGTGTTGGATGAAGAAGGGATGTTGCCACGACACCAGGAAAGTTGCCCTTCTCTTTTGGAGTCTTTTACTTTTTTTATTTATTTTTTATTTCTAAAATATACTTAAAAATCTGTAAAAAAAAAATTACATTCCCAAACAGTTTAAAACAGCATCAGGTCAAAAAATACAAACTGCAAAGATGATCAGTTTCCTTCAATACAATCATGAGTTGCCTCACAACTCTTCCATTTCATTGTCATGCCATATACATTTTTACATTTACAGCACACAAAATTTTCCCGATACAGTTCAAGGGGTTTCCCATGGATCCAGCCCCTCAGTTCAGCTTGGTGGGGGGGACCTTACACTGTGGTCTTTCCCCATTGAGCCTTTGCTACGGCTGCCCCAAGCTTTAGTGCGTCCCTCAGCACGTAGTCCTGGAGCTTGGAATGTGCCAGTCTGCAACATTCGGTCGTGGACAACTCTTTGCGCTGGAAGACCAGCAAGTTTCGGGCAGACCAAAGGGCGTCTTTCACCGAATTGATAGTCCTCCAGCAGCAGTTGATGTTTGTCTCGGTGTGCGTCCCTGGGAACAGCCCGTAGAGCACAGACTCCTGTGTTACAGAGCTGCTTGGGATGAACCTCGACAAAAACCACTGCATCTCTTTCCACACCTGCTTTGCGAAGACACATTCCAAAAGGAGGTTGGCAACGGTCTCTTCCCCACCACAGCCACCGCGGGGGCATTGTGCGGAGGGGGAGAGACTTCGGGTGTGCATGAAGGATCTGACGGGGAGGGCCCTTCTCACCACCAGCCAAGCTACGTCTTGGTGCTTGTTTGAAAGTTCTGGTAATGAGGCATTCCGCCAAATGACTTTGACGGTCTGCTCGGGGAACCATCCGACAGGATCCACCTTCTCCTTTTCCCGTAGGGCCTTGAGGACATTCCGTGCAGACCACTGCCTGATGGTCCGGTGGTCAAAGGTGTTTTCCCGCAGAAACTGCTCCACGAAGGATAGGTGGTACGGCACAGCCCAACTGCATGGAGCGTTCCGCGGCAATGTGACCAGGCCCATCCTTCGCAACACCGGGGACAGATAGAACCTCAGCACGTAGTGACACTTGGAGTTTGCGTACTGGAGGTCTACACACAGCTTGATGCAGCCACACACGAAGGTGGTCATCAGGATGAGGGCCACGTTGGGTACATTTTTCCTGCCCTTTTCCAGAGATTTGAACATCATGTCCCTCCGTAGATGGGGCCTCAGCTTAGCATCTCATTGGAAAGGCTGGATGTACTTATCTAGCTTCCCCTTAAAGGATTCATGATGTTCCTCTCAACTACTCCTTGTGGTCTCAAGTTGCACATTCTCACTGGTCTCTGGGTAAAGCAGTTTCTCACAAATTCTTCATTGGATTTATTATTATAGTAATGGCCCCTAGTTTTGGACTGCCCCACAAGTGGAAACATCTTCTCTACGTCTGACCTATCAAACTGCTCCATAATTTTAAAGACATCTATTAGATCACCTCTTGGCTTTCTCTCTTCTAGAACAAAGAGCCCCCGCCTGTTCAGTCTTTCCTGATGGATATAACTTATAGTTTAACAAGGCTAATGACAACAGTAGCAATCTCTGAAAATAGAGACATTTTGATGAAGCTTTTCATCTTGCACTCATCAGGACAATTCGCATGAATGCCAATGTAAAGGAAAGCAACAGATTTATACTGTATGAGAAGAGAGTTCTGGTTGGTTGGCAAGTGGACTCTGGTAGAGGCATTGCCATGGAGAATGCACCTGTTTATGGTGACTGACAGTTAACTACCAAGCTTTGTTTGGAACTTAAACCAGGCAGCTTGACTTTGATTGGTCAAGGCATTGCCCTGTGGAATGAACCAGCTGAAACAGGGACAATGTGTGTACATGTTCTTTCTGTCTGCAAAGAACAGGGCCCTGTGTATTAATATATCCATTTGTTGCTTTCCCTTACATTGGTATTCTTGCGAATTGTCCTGATGAGTGCAAGACAAAAAACTTCGACAAAATGTCTCTATTTTCAGCAATACTCAAGTTCTGTACAACCGAACGACTATTAGTAGTAAACTCATTAGATTTTGAATGAAGATGATCAATCCTCAAGCTTCACTCATGACTGAAAATGATACCTGAAATGCTCAATGAAATCATTGTCCAATAATCAGCAGCGATGCTCCGATTTCCTTATTCACACTTCTCCCTCTACTACATAAGTACCCCCCAGCAGACAGGGCATTACAGTCAGCTGCTACCCGGGCCTCCTTCAGTGGTATGCAGCAATTGTCTGGAGTGACTCACCCATCGGTTTCATCCTCCTGCTCAGTGGGTTTGTACCCATTGCATTGCACCCACCCACTGTGAGCAGCTGGAAACTATAGAAGCATGTGAGCATTGACCTGTATTGAATGCCTCTGCGACATAGCACATTTCTGTGGGTGATTAATTCAAGCCTGGCATTGCTGAACATGAAATTCTGCGCGCCATATTTGTATACATATGCCCGAATTTATTTGTTTCTTTTCAGGTCTAGCACACCAGTTTGGAGCTTAATGCTGGTGAGATGTTGCAGGTTCCTTGTAAAGGCGAGAAGGAGGCATGGTGGTAATATCACTGGACTAATAATCCAGAGACCTAGGCTAATGCCCTGGGGCCACAGGTTCAAATCCCACCATGGCAGCTGGTGGAATTAAACTAAGTTAATTAATAAAAATCTGGAATTGAAATCTAGTCTCCGTAATGGTGCCATGAAACTGACAACGTTTGTCATTAAAAACCACATCCATGGTTAAGCAAGGAAGTTAAGGATAACAGAAAGACAAAAACTAAGGCCTTCCATATTGCAAAGGCCAGTGGCAGGCTGGAAGATTGGGAAACTTTTAAAGATCAACAAAGGGTTGCTAAAAAAGTAATAAAAAGAGCAAAGGTAAATTATGAAAGAAAACTAGCGCAAAATATAAAAATGGATAGCAAAAGCTTCTATAAGAATATAAAAGGGAAGAGAGCAGCTAAAGTGAATGTTGGTCCCTTGGATGAGAGGGGGAGTTAATAGAGGGGAACACCGAAATGGCGGAGACACTAAATCAGTATTTTGCCTCAGTTTTCACGGACCACCCCAATAGTGACAGGAAATGCAGAGGTTATAGAAAGGGAGGAAGTTAGAACAATCATCATCACTAGGGAAAAAGTACTGAGCAAACTATTGGGATTGAAGGCAGACAAGTCCCCAGGGCCTGATGGCCTACATCCTAGGGTTTTAGAGGAAGTGGCAGCGGGGATAGTGGATCCATTGGTTATAATATTCCAAAATTCCCTGGATGCGGGAAAGGTTCCAGTGGATTGGAAAAAAGCTAAGATAACACCCTGATTCAAAAAGGGAGGAAGGCAGAAAGTAGGTAACTATAGACCAGTTAGTTTAACAACTGTTGTTGGGAAATTGTTAGAATCCATTATTAAGGAAGTAATAACAGGGCATTTAGAAAGTCAAAACGCAATCCATCAGAGTTAGCATGGTTTTATAAAGGGTAAATTGTGTTTGACTAATTTGCTTCTTCGAAGCTGTAACAAGCAAAGTGGATAATGGGGATCCTGTAGATGTAGTATATCTGGACTTCCAGAAGGCATTTGATAAGGTGCCACACAAAAGGTTAATACACAAGGTAGGATCACATGGGGTTAGGGGCAATTTATTAGCTTGGATAGAGGATTGGCTAACCAACAGAAACCAGAGAGTCGGGATAAATGGGTCTTTTTCTGGTTGGCAAGATGTAACTAGTGGGGTGCCACAGGGTTCGGTCCTCGGGCCCCAACTATTTACAATCTATATTAATGACTTGGATGCAGGGATAGAGGTACTATAGCCAAATTTGCAGATGATACTAAAATAGGTGGGATAGTAAGTTGCAATAAAGAAATAAGAAATTTACAAATGGATATGGATAGGCTAGTTGAATGGGCCAAAATTTGTCAGATGGAGTTTAACGTGGATAAGTGTGACGTTATCCATTTTGGTTGGAAGAATAGAAAGGCAAATTATTATCTCAAAGGAGAGAAACCTCAGAGTGCATTGGTGCAGAGGGATCTGGGTGTCCTCGTGCATGAATCGCAGAAAACTAGTATGCAGGTACAGCAGATAATAAGGAAGGCAAATGGAATTTTGGCATTTATTGCTAAAGGAATAGAGTATAAAAGTAGGGAAGTGTTGTTGCAACTGTACAAGGCATTAATGAGACTGCACCTGGGGTATTGCAGACAGTTTTGGTCCCCTTACTTGAGAGATGTAGTTGCATTGGAGGCAGTTCAGAGGAGGTTCACTAGATTGATTCCAGAGATGAGGGGTTTGTTTTATGAAGAGAGATTGAGCAGTTTAGGCCTTTACTCTCTAGAGTTTAGAAGAACGAGATGAGATCTAATTGAGGTATATAAGATGATTAAGGGGACTGACAAAGTTGACGTAGAGGGGATGCTTCCTCTTGTGGGGCAATCTGGAACGTGAGGTCATAGTTTTAGGATAAGGGGTAGCAGATTTAAAACAGAGCTGAAGAGAAATTACTTCTCTCAAAGGGTCATGAGTCTGTTGAATTCACTATCCCAGAGTGCAGTGGATGCCGGGCCATTGAGTAAATTTAAGGAGGAGATAGATTTTTAATTAATAATGGGTTGAAGGGTTATGGAGAACAGGCAGGAAAGTGGAGTTGAGGCTGAGATGAGATCAGCCATGATCGTATTGAATGGCAGAGCAGGCTCGAGGGGCTGAATTGCCTACTCCTGCTCCTAATTCTTATGGTTTACTAAAGTCCTTTAGGGAAGGAGGTCTGCGGTCCTTATCTGGTCTGGCCTACATGTGACTCCAGACCCACAGCAATGTAGTTGACTCTTAACTGCCCTCTGAAATGGCCTAGTAAACCACTCAGTTCAAGGGCAATTAGGGATGGGCCACAAATGCTGGGCCCAATTCCCATGAAAGAATAAAAAAACCTCTTTAATCTGTTTACACTGCATGAAGTTTCTTGGTCAATTAAGGGCTGCCAAAAGAAATCATTGAGCTGACTGATTGAAGACAACTGTGTATTCATGGAGTAAGTTCTGTGCTGTGGTCGCTCAGCCACTGGGATTTGGGCTGAGACTGAATCAAGTTATTCCATTTGAATGAGGGGGTGTTAAAAGATCAATTGGGTTAAACTATTGCACTTGTTCAGAATATGGCAGTTATATTAAGGAGATTCTTCACAGCAGTTTTCACAGAAGACTCCAGACAAGCTCAACTAATAGCATGGAAAATGAAAGCGATCTGGAGGTTCTGATTGGCAATAAATTGAAGCTATCATAATACTTGGCAGTAAGAAAAGCAATTCAGATGTTGGGATTTATTAAAAGGTCAATGCTGAACTGAAGTAGTGTGGTAATTCTACCACTTTCTAAATCATTGGTGTTACTGCACGTAGAAGACTGTGTACAGTTCTGGTCATTGGAATGCAAAATGGACACAAGAGGGCATCCAGAATGATTGAGAGATTGGAGCAATTACGTAATTTAGGCATGTTCTCACTGGGAAAGAGAAGGTTGAGAGGTGATGTAATTGCTGTAAGTTGGGGCTGGATTTTTGACCCCGCTGGGGCTACGATCGAAGGCGGGCAGGAGCTACAAATAGTCCTGCCAGCTGGCGTGCCAGTTCCCAGCTCCATCCCGCCTCCAGGCTATTTTTACAGAGGCAGGATTGGAGGCTAATTAAAGGAGGCCAACTGGAATTTTCTATTTGGTCTCCAAGTTCCCGCACTGGTGGGCGTTAGTTTAGGTGCCAGGAAGCTGAATCCTGCTGGCAGGCCAGGGTCCAGCACTGCAGGCAAGCCGAGAGGTGCTCCCTGCCTGCGTTGGTGAAGGAGCAGCCATAGGCACCACCTTGGAGGGGCTCCCCCCACCCCTCCCCCCCCCCCCACCCTGCCACTCCCACACAGTGGTGCCCCAGCTGCTGAATCTTTTCTTTAATTGAAGATTTTAAAAAGTTGGAGAGAGGGTGCCTCCATCTTGAAGTGCCCTCTCTCTTACTTACCTTCCATTACAGCCTGCTGCTCCTCTCAAGCTGGAAGGCCTCTGATTGCCCCTCCAGCTTCGAAAGCCCATGCACCAACCTTAATGGGACAGAGAATCTGCCTAGATGCCAATTAGTGACTGCTTTTTCCACTCCACCCCCCCCACCCCACCCCAAGGCAGACGTTCGACACACGGAAACAGTCCCAACCTCTGTTTCCTGCCCCGGCAGGGCAAATCCAGCCCTGGGATTCTCAAGGTAGTATATAATGTAGACCATGATGAAGTGTTGCACCTAGTCCGGAGCAGTCGAACTAGAGGACCTGCTTCTGAAGTGTGGGTAAATTCGGCACTGATGCATGGAAACATTGGGGGAAATTTTCCCAGCCTCTGGAAATGGCTTTGGAGGCAGAGGGGGCCAGGAAATTCGGGAAACAATGTGTTGGGCCGGTTTACCAATGAGTTCCCGCCTCTGGCTGCTTTTTCCAAAGACAGGCTGAATGTGATGTCAGGAACCCACTCAGCAGAAAGGCAATTGAGGTTGCGAATGAGGCAATTACACATTTTCACCGGATGTTCAAATTTTTCCATAGGCGAACAAGATCCTTGTGGTGTCCATAACCCGGCAGCGCTCCCAAAAATGGTCCCGACACCCAAAGATTTTCAGAGTCCGGAAGACTCAGCCCATTATTTCAATGAATTAGCGGTAAATCCATGGATAGTTGTCTCTTGGGAGGTGGTGGAAACAGATGGTGCTGTTTCATTCAAATGCAAATTAGATAGACTTCTTTCAAAAAAAATAGTATTTTGGGATGCAGCATATGAGTAATTTGAGACATGACGAGCAATAGGTTTAGCATGCTTGCAAAGAACAGGTGAATTATGGATCTGTGGTTCCTAAAACTTTCCACCACTAGAGGTTTTCCTTGCCTCATGTCTATCGTAGGTTAATTGATAGAGATTGTTTGCAATGATTAGCCAATACCACCATTTTTGTTGTATCATGCGACAACGAGGATGTTAGAAGGCAAACTAAATGGATCTTGCTTTTTTTGTCCAACAATTTCTTTATTCCTATGATTTATGGCTGTTCTAGAGGTTGGTAAAATCATATTTTATGGGGAAACTAGAAGAATTAAATATCCGCAAACGTCCAAGATCAGATGGGATCCATCTGAGAATTCTCAATCCTTAAGGAATGAAAGGAGGAGATTAATATGCTCTGGTTAATATTTTTTTTAGAGTTCCATAAATACTGGAGAAGTATCTGAGAACTGGAGGATACCAAATGAAAATGCAATTCTTTGTTCACAAAGGGAGAAAGGCACAATCCTGATAATTACAGGCCAGTTAGCCTAATAGCCATAATGGATAATATATTCAAAGGCCTGCTACACAATGCTAGATAAGAGTATTTAAAGAAGACAGCAATCAAAGAAGCAATAGATCATACTGTGCAAACCTGCTGACATTCGTTGAGGAGGTAACTAGGTTACTGAACCAGCATAATCCAGTATATGTAGTTTAATTGGATTTTTAAAAGATGTTTAACAATGAGACTAGAAAGGCTGGAAGAGTTGATGTCTGTCTGAAAAAATACCCCTCATGTGGTGTGGCTGAGATGAGGATGTAGGGACATCACTGAGAGGTCATCTCATGTCTGAGCCATGCCCATGGTGCAGTGCTGGCCCAACAAGGAAATAGACTGTAACTGCCCAAATCATTTCACAGAAGACTTCAGGAGATTTTCATCCTTATAAGTTTTGAAAGTAGGTAACTGAGGGAAAATCTTATAATAATATACCGAAAAAAAAGCCTAGATAAGGTTAATCCAGAACCTAACCAAGTTATGCCAGGATGCTAGCACAAGAGGCAGAGGCTAAAATTGGTGAGTGGTTAGATGTCAAGAAGAACTCTCATGAAAGAGTGATCAACTCTTGGAATGAATAGAGTAGGGTAGAGGCTGCATAAACTTCAGACTCATTCAAGGTACAGTTCGATGGCATGATGGGAGGAATATAAGCTTTTCTCTATTCTGGATAATAAGATAAAGTGGGCCACCTGGAGCTTGTAATCCCATTATCCTGGTTTCGTAGGGGGAAGTCTAGTGTACTAAACCACTGTGCTGCCAGATCCTTGTCAAAAGAATACTTGGAAAGATTTCTATGGTTTACTATTTAGCAAAGTTATAAACGTGTTCTTTACACTTGACTTCGCAGAAGACGTCTCTTCCTTGATGCATATTATAAAAACATCAAGGCGACAAAAACCAAGTCATAAACACTTGTTCTGAAATGAAACCATACTTCCTCTGGGGACCATGGCTTCAGCGGGAATGAGATGTTGTCAGTGAGGAGCGTTTGCATTCTACCTCCCCATGATTCCAAATATTCCCATCCCGCGCTAGTGATCCCCTCAGCCTGTCCTATGTATCCAGATATCAGTACAGAGGGAAATTGCCGTTGGAATCAATTGCATTAAAATTGGTGAGGAGTAGCCTTGCAGATGCTGGCGGTTTTACTTGCACACCCTGCGATTTGCAGGTCTCTGTAATGCTCACATTTCAGGTGGGAAATTTAAATGTATGAAAAGGTCCACACTTAGGTTTCCTGTGTGAAGCACAGAAGTTTGTAAAACAAAATCATAAAATCCCGAGACTTGCAAGTAAGTCAGGAATGCTGGCAGTGTAGGAGGAGCAAGAAATAGACAAAGTGTAAGAGAAGCAAACTTTAGCACTTGCTTTAATCCAAGTCGTGTTTGATGTGATGAGATGGTGGGGGGGGGGGGTGGGGGGGCTGCATTCCAATCACCTGCCCTCCTCTCCTGACAGTGCTCATTCTTGCTGGGGCTTTAGTTCCATGGACTTCCACAACCCTGCAGTAACCATGTGGGAGCTTGTTTAGAGGGTTCAGTAAAAATGCTTGGCAGAACGACTTCTTGTAAATATTATGCTTCTTTAAGGATTCGTTTCCATGTGTGGAGTCCCTTGGCACTGATTTATGCAATAATTGATCTTAATTGGGGGAAAGTGCAGCTTCCTGATACAAACCGGTCTGACTTTTCAGACTGCGCTTTAATTTGAAAATGTAACATTGTGAGAATTGATCCGGATGATTGTTTAAACACAAGGATTGCAATTTTATGCAACAGAGACAAAGCTATTTGTTTGATGCTGCTGCATGCTCCTAGCTTGCAATTGCAATTATATATTCAATAGGGATTTCCAAGCAACTGGCAATTTAATGGGTCTTTATCTTTATTTTTTTTTTGAGGAAATAATTGTGTGCCTCAATGCAGAGCTTACTGCATTTACAAAAAAGATAGAAAGTAGTGCACATTGTTCCCTCTGTTGTAAAATATTATCTTAATTGGATACTTGACTGAAAGCTTTTATGCAGCGCAACAAGAGCAAATGCACAGGCTCGGAATACAAGCACTGTGGTTAATGGTTCAGTGTCGTAAAGCTCACATCTGATAAAGTAAAGTACAGCGCACGGAATTTAGATGGGATTTTAATTAGCTATCAGCAGAGGGCATTCTGCCAATCAGAAAGCACTGACGATGACTGCAGATTGTCGCTGAATGGGATCTCTGGCGAAACCCATCCACTGTCACAAGGTAGATGCTCAGAAGGCCTATTCCTCCCTGTCACAGTACCCAACTACTTTTTTCAGTTAATTCAGGACTTATCCATCTGTAGTCCTATTAGAATTCCACTTCATGTGTTCATAAAATCATGGAATTGGGCAGTGCAGAAGGAAACCATTTGGCCCGTCGTGCATGTGCCAACTCTTTGAAAGAGTTGTCTAATTAGTCCCATTCCTTCTGCTCTTTCCTCAAGAGCCCTGCAGGTTGTTCCTTTTCAAGTATTTCTCCAATTCTTTTCTGAAAGTTACCATTAAATCTACATCTACCATCCTTTCAGGCACTGCATCATAACCGCTTGCTGCATGAAAAAAAACTCTGCATCTCCACTTTGGTTCTTCAAATCTGTGTCCTACGGTTACCCACCCTCTTACGAGTGGAAACAGTTTCTCCTTATTTACTCTATCAAGCCTCTTCATAATTTTGTAAACTATTAAATCTTCCCCTTAACCTGTTCTGCTGTAAGGAAAACAACTCCAGTTTCTCCACATAACTATAGTTCTTTACTCCTGGTACCATTCTGGTAAATCTGCTCTGCACTCTCTCCAAGACCAGTGTGTGTGAAGAACTTTCTGGCTTCAGTTCTGAATTTACCTTTTGTTCTGCTGAACCTGTTCCCCTTTCCCTGCTGTCTCCGTTTAATTTGAACTGACATTCCGCAGTGGGAGGAAGTAAAAACATCAGGTGTATATCTTTCCAATTAATATCTCTCACAGTCCCACAGTTATTTTAGCAGAGCTACCATGTACTATTAGAGTGCTGACCCAGTGGCACACTTTATAGCCCAGTTGAAACAAGAATTGATGTTCTTCCTATTTTAAATGGGTTGACAATTTTGTCAAAATTGTCAAAAGGTACAAATAGAAGAATTTCATATGAATGCAGCAATCAATTAATCACAAATATTAGTACAGCAGGTTTAGAATAATGGATATCCATCCAGGAGTGAGCTCCAGTTATAGTCCAATCAAAGAATTCAACTGCTGCTTTATATAGAAAATAATGGATATCTAGGAATGATTCCAAGCCGCACACTGTCATCTGAATCTGAAGATCTACACTCATTTTCAATTTCTAATTCTTGGTGTATTTTTGTGTTCATCGACCTGTGGGTCGGCAGAGCTGAGCAGTGCAATGTCTCATTGCATTCATTGTCTGTATAAAATGCCACCCCGCCCCCCACCACCCAGATACAGTAACAGATAACTAGAGAGTAAAGCCCCCTCTACACTGTCCCAACAACTCAATCTCAGAAGAACATCACTTACAAGATGGCAGCAACACCTGCAGATGAACAAAATGTTGACAAAAATAACAGAAAGAACAGAT
Organism: Heterodontus francisci; assembly: GCF_036365525.1. Lineage (NCBI taxonomy): Eukaryota > Metazoa > Chordata > Chondrichthyes > Heterodontiformes > Heterodontidae > Heterodontus > Heterodontus francisci. The sequence continues at coordinate 63,026,013 of NC_090397.1, read as the reverse complement.
AGAAGAAAGCAGGCAACAAGAAAAGGTCACCTAAACCAGCCTGACCCTGTGCTTACCCAACGTCTACATATGCAACTCACCAAGTCTCCTTCAACAGCACCTTGGAAACCCACAACCTCTACCACCTAGAAGGACAAGGGCAGCAGATGCATGGGAACAGCACCACCTGCAAGTTCCTCTCCAAGCCACACACCATCCTGACTTGGAACTATATCGCTGTTCCTTCACTGTCGCTGGGTCAAAATCCTGGGACTCCCTCCCTAACAGCACTGTGCGTGAACCTACCCCACATGGACGGCAGCAGTTCAAGAAGGAAACTCACCACTACCTTCTCGAGGGCAAATAGGAATGGGCAATAAATGCTGGCCTAGCCAGTGACGCCCACATCCCCTGAACGAATAAAAAGAAAAAAGCACATTTTTCAGTGGAGACACTGGGTAACAGTCAGCACTGAGTTCAGTTATAGATTTTCAACTGCTGTAAAAGTGTCTAATTGAAAAATGAGGTGCTGTTCCTCGTGCCTGTGTTGGGTTTTATTGGAACAGTTTAGGAGGCCAAGGACAGAGAGGCCAAAGTGGGAGTGGGGCAGAGAATTAAAATGACAGGTGACCGGAAGCTCAGGGTCATACTTACAGACTGAACAGAGGTGTTCCGCAAAGTGATCACCCAACCTGCTCCCCAGTGTGGAGACCGCATTCTGAGCAGCAAATACAGTATACCGAATTGAAAAAAGTACAAGCCTTCTGACTCAACACGGAGGTTAACAATTTCAACAGATCTCATTTTTTCAGACAGCAGCTGCTGCTGATAATCGTTTTGCTATTGTCATTTACATCTCCTCCAGACCCTTCTTTTGTTTCTTTACTTGTCCCATTACCACTCCCTTTTCCTTTGTTTCAGCATCCCTTTTGTCATTTATATCTCTCCTGCCTTCCACCTATCACCAACCTTTCCTTTTGTTCTTTCCTCCCTTCCCCTCTTTCCCTGCCTTTGTACTTGTTTAAAACCTATTCAACAGAATTGGGAAAAGTTGGAAATGTAAGGTAAGCGACCTGAAATTTTAACTTTATTTCTCTTTCCATAGATGCTGCTTGACCTGCTGAGTATTTTCAGCATTTTCTGCTTTTTTTATTTCAGATTTCCAGCGCCCTCTGTATTTTGCTTTTTAACTAATTTTCTGGTCTTTTTTCATCTGTTTGCTTTTAAGGTGATTTGACAGTGAGTTATGTTATGGTATATCTTAAAGGATAGTCACTGGAATCTCAAGTAATACCTTTAGGAAGTAAGATTAGGGAAATGACAGGCAAGTTTAATTGTAAGACTTTGAGTGGAGTAGAAGGTACGTCATTATTAAAGGTGGCATCATTAGGGCCATTAAAAGGGCAAAATTGATTCCTTGTTTTTGATTCCAGAGGTATTGAATATAGGAACAAGAAGGTAATGCAAAACTTCAAATTAGTATCATATGTAGTTTAAGTCACTCTTTAGTTTTAGTTTAGAGATACAGCACTGAAACAGGCCCTTCGGCCCACCGAGTCTGTGCCGACCATCAACCACCCATTTATACTAATCCTACACTAATCCCATATTCCTACCACATCCCCACCTGTCCCTATATTTCCCTACCACCTACCTATACTAGGGGCAATTTATAATGGCCAATTTACCTACCAACCTGCAAGTCTTTTGGCTTGTGGGAGGAAACCGGAGCACCCGGAGGAAACCCACGCAGACACAGGGAGAACTTGCAAACTCCACACAGGCAGTGCCCAGAATTGAACCCGGGTCGCTGGAGCTGTGAGGCGGCGGTGCTAACCACTGCGCCACTGTGCCGCCCTATTCTCAGATAACACAAAAGTCCGAGTGTATCAAGTCTGTGTCCTCAGTACCTTGCTCTACGGCAGTGAGGCCTGGACAACGTATGTCAGCCAAGAGCGACGTCTCAATTCATTTCATCTTCCCTGCCTCCGGAGAATCCTTGGCATCAGGTGGCAGGACCGTATCTCCAACGCAGAAGTCCTCGAGTCGGCCAACATCCCCAGCATATACTGAGCCAGCGGCACTTGAGATGGCTTGGCCATGTAAGCCGCATGGAAGATGGCAGGATCCCAAAGGACACATTGTACAGCGAGCTCGTCACTGGTATAAGACCCACCGGCCGTCCATGTCTCCGCTTTAAAGATGTCTGCAAACGCGACATGAAATCCTGTGACATTGATCACAAGTCGTGGGAGTCAGTTGCCAGTGATCACCAGAGCTGGCGGGTAGCCATAAAGACGGGGCTAAAGTGTGGCAAGTCGAAGAGACTTAGCAGTTGGCAGGAAAAAAGACAGAAGCACAAGGGGAGAATCAACTGTGTAACAGCCCCGACAACCAATTTTATCTGCAGCACCTGTGGAAGAGTCTGTCGCTCTAGAATTGGCCTTTATAGCCACTCCAGGCGCTGCTCCACAAATCACTGACCACCTCCAGGCGCTTACCCATTGTCTCCCGAGACAAGGAGGCCAAAGAAGATTCTCAGAAGGATATAAAGACTGTTAGAAAATGCCGCATATATTCAGTAGGATGTTGCCAGGAATGAGGAATACAATAATGGAGTGGAAACTTGAGAAATTAGGACATTTTTCACTAGTGTTGTTATGCACTGACTTGAAAGAGGCCTTTAAGTTTATCAGTGAGATATGATGAGGTACTAGCGATATATTGGCCGGAAATTTATGTCATAGAGGCCTCACCCGCCGGCTGAAATTGCTTGGCCCAGGCGCTAATTTGGCCTTGGTTGGGACTTCCGCCCCTCTGAGGCAGGAGTGGCCAGCCAAACAGTGGGCCAGCAGCTCTTCAGTCCCAGCAGTGCCACCCGGAGCAGTGGCCACTACTGGGACTGTACCCAGCAAGAGGAACCAGCATGGACGCCGGCCTGAAACAGCTGAGAAGGGTTTCAAGCATCGCTGGGGACAATCGACTGGGCCCTGGCATAGGGGTGGGTTTTGGTCAAGAGGGCTGGAGGAGGTGCTCCAGTGGGGGTGGCTTGTACTGCCGGGGGTGCCCTCAATGGGGCAGAGGGTGCCCGATCATGAGGGTTCCCACCCCACAGCCTGCATGGAGGCTGCCCGGTCTTACCAGACAGCCTCCGCGGCCAGTGAAGTGAATGGTAAAAGGCCACAAGTTTAAAATAATCACAAAAGGTTTTAATGGGACTGTTAGAAAAACAATCGTTACGCAACGGGTGGACAGCTTGCGGAATTTATACCCTTCTGCAAATAGTATGAGGATTGGCCCGGAGTGTGTGAATCTACTCAGTGGCTCATGTGGTGAAAAATACTAGCACAGATTTGATGGGCTAATTGGCCGGTTTCCATGCTGTGACATTCTATATTATTAACGCATGTTGAGAGAAACCATCCAACATATAAAGTAGTTATTATATTTTATTTTCCCACTCCTCCATTTTTATTTTTCCTATTGCATTCTTTTGTTTACCTCATCTGTCTCCTGCTATCTCTCCAGGTTGAGAGAGACTTGGTTCTGTACTAATGGAGGTCGTGTTTACCCAGACTGCTCAGCAACAATGAAACTGCTCCATTAGGCGTGGTAGAGAGGGCAGATTATTTATGAATGAGTTTGAGAAGGTTCTGTCTTGATTAACATAAAACTGATACTATTGTGATAGTAGGAATCATATTTGGCCTTGTTTAATTGGAGCTGCCACCATTTGCGCAGTTCAAAACCGTGCTGGATCTTGGGTGGATCTGGTAGTACATGCAGTGATGGAGCTATGACCTGACTCACGATTGCGTTGAACAGCATTTGAAATAGGACCATCCAAAAAACGACTGCTACCGTGCCGGCTTTCAAAATGGCACTAATTCAGACTGCAACAGGTGGAAAAACTTGTAATGTTCAACGTGTTCCAATACATAATTTAGAAGATAAACCTCAAGCATGCATTATGCACCCACTGTTCAATTATATACTATTTAAAAGAAAGTAGAAACCTCTTTGAATATTCTCCACGGTTCTGGATTCAACTCAACCTCAATTAATAATGAGACCATCTAAGGTTTTTAAGTTATGGTAATTCTGATGGATTTGCAGGCAGAGCTGAGTATTGTCTTATCCTGGAAAAGCAGTACATAAAATTACAATCGGGCAGTTCTTCACAAAGAATAAAACAGGGTTTTCATTGTATTATGCAAAAGACAAGACTGAAGCATTTGTGACCATCTTCAGCCAGAAGTGCCGAGCGGATAATCCACCTCGGTGTCCTCCCGAGGTCCCTAGCTTCACAGATGCCAGTCTTCAGCTAATCTGGTTCATGGTACGTGATATCAAAAAGTGCCTGAAGGCACTGGATACTGCAAAGGCTAGGGGCCCTGACAACATTCCGGCAATAGTACTGAAGACTTGTGCTTCAGAACTAGCCGCACCCCTAGCCAAGCTGTTCCAGTACAGCTACAACACTGGCATCTACCCGGCAATGTGGAAAATCGCCAAGGTTCGTCCTGTGCACAAAAAGTAGGACAAATTCAACCCGGCCAATTACTGCCCCATCAGTCTACTCTCAATCGTCAGCAAAGTGATGGAAGAAGTCGTCAATTGTGCTATCAAGCGGCACGTGCTTAGCAATAACCTGCTCACTGACGCTCAGATGAGTGGCCCTGGTTAAACCCAGCTCCTGACCTCATTACAGCCTTGGTCCAAACGTGGACAAAAGAGCTGAACTCCAGAGATGAGGTGAGAGTGATTGCCCTTGTCATCAAGGCAGCATTTAACCAAGTATGGTATCTAGGAGCCCTAGAAAATCTGGAGTCAGTGGGTATCGGGGGAAAACTCTCTGCTGGTTGGAGTCATATCTAGCACAGAGGAAGATGGTTGTGGTTGTTGGAGGTCAATTTTTTCCATCCCAGGGCATCACTGCATGAATTCCTCAGGGTAGCGTCCAAGGCCCAACCATCTTCAGCTACTTCATCAATGACCTTCATCAGAAGTGGGGATCTTCGCTGCTGTTTGCACAATATTCAGTACCATTCGTAACTCCTCAGATACTGAAGCAGCCTGTGTCCATATGCAGCAAGACCTGGACAGCATCCAGGCTTGGGCTGATAAGTGGCAAGTAACACTTGTGCCACACAAGTGCCAGGCAATGACCATCTCCAACAAGAGAGAATCTAACCAACTCCCTTTGGTGTTTACTGGCATTAACATTGCTGAATCCCCCTCTATCAACATCCTGGGGGGGGGTCACCATTGACCAGAAATTGAACTGGAGCAACCACATAAATACTGTGGCTACAACAGCAGGTTCAAGGTTGGGAATTCTGTGGCGAGTAACTCACCTCCTGTCTCACCAGTGCCTGTCTGCCATCTATAAGGCACAAGCCAAGAGTGTGCTGGAATACTTTCCACTTGCCTGAATAGGTGCAGCTCCAACAACATTCAAGAAGCTCGAACCATCCAGGACAAAGCAGCCCACTTGATTGGCACCCCATCCACCACCTTCAACATTCACTCCCTCTACCACGACACACAGTGGCAGCAGTGTGTACTATCTACAAGATGCACTGCAGCAGTTCACCAAGGCTCTTTTGACAGCACCTTCCAAACCCGCGACCTCTACCACCTAGAAGGACAAGGACAGCAGATACATGGGAATACCACCACCTGCAAGTTCCCCTCCAAGCCACACACCATCCTGGCTTGGAACTATATCGCCATTCCTTCACTGTCACTGGGTCAAAATCCTGGAACTCCCTTTCTAACAATACGGAAGGTGTACCTACCACACATGGACTGCAGCAGTTCAAGAAGGCAGCTCACTGCCACCTTCTCAAGGGCAATTAGGGGTGGGCAATAAATGCTGGCCTAGCCAGCGACACCCATATACCATGAATGAATAATAATAATTTCCCAACCCCTCCTAAGACTTGCATCAAAGGATTAAATTGGTGTGCTGATTCTTGCAGGTTCAGTACTGTATAATCCTGGAACACTTGAGTTCTTTTGGTTGAGGCTGAGTTGAATCCAGAACCGTGGAGAGTGTTCAAAGAGTTTTCTGTGTTCTTTTAAATTGTATATAATTGAACCGAAATGCCCAGTGGACACATTATGCATGCTTGTGGTTTATTTTCTAAATTATGTATTGAAACAAGTTGAACATTCCAGCTGATCATGTGGGGCTGATTAAATCTTTGAGGTCACAGAATTTTCCAACTTAGCATTTTGTGGTGTGGGTTTTTTGTTTTTCTTTTACTCCTGCTGTTTTTCTATTCTCCTCTCCCACAGACACTTACTCACGGTGGGACATGGTTACACAGGTGGCAGTGCCCCGCTAGTATCCCTTTTAGGTGACTCTTCCTCACCAGTGCCTTAATGGTCAGTGTCAGCAAGATAATCCATCATGGAGTAGTGTAAACAGCTGTTCCTGCTCCTGCTTCACAAGCTTTTTCCAGTAGGGGTCACTGGATAGTAATCAGCAGTGGGAAAACTAGCCAATTCCGCCTCTCTGTAAGGAGCTGGGATCAGTTAACACAGCACAGGCTGGGCATTGAGCCTTGGGATTTCTTAGTGTCTGTGACTTAAAACCACAGCAGGAGATGCGTAGTCCCACTGAGTCATAGGTGATTGATATTTCTATGTAAGTAAAATATAAATGATCTCCCGCAATGTGTAGCTGACTGGTTAGGTGCTAAGTTCAATCCTCAGACTAGTCAAGTCAGCTGATTTCAGCCAATAAGGGCCCCTACAAATGGTTCAACGCCCTTGGATTGGGGATTAGCCAGAGTTCTCGATGCTGATCACGATCCAGTGATGCTCTCCTGGACAACACAGTCACGTGGACTGAAAGTTTGACTTTGGGGGCAGAAAAGGGCGACAGTGGAGTGATTACATGTTATCCACTGGCTTCAGTGGAAAGGATTGAGCCTTACTATGATGCCACCTGCTGTTAAATAGCCAGCCGTCAAGACCACTTGGATGAGGTACTGGACAGCGAACAGCCCCTTTGCACCCGAGTGAGGAGTCAATGCCATGTAGAAAGCAGGGAGGAAATTTGTGAGAACTTCATTTTTTTTTAAAGTTACAATTCAAACCAGAAATAAAAATATATATTAAGCCTTTACATATAATTCTAATAAGCAGATTTAAGGCTGATTGTAAAATAAAAGAAGGCATATTTTAATTTTTCTTTATAAACTAATAGTTCCTGAGTAACAGAGAGAAGTGCTTTGCCTTAGAGACACGTGAACTTTAACAAACCTCCTGGTGCCTCTTCGTCTTCTGGTTGTTAGAGCTGAGCCATTCACCCCCATGTGCAGGCTGGTAATGTTGGCATTTATGGCAGGGCTTTCAGTGAAGGAGGGGTAGCTTTAATTTCTGTGATTGGTTTTATGAGTTTATAAAATAAAATGTACAAGTACATGAAAGGAAATGAGACGATTTGCAAATTTTACGTGATGATAATTCTGAAGGATTTGCAGTGGGCCAGAGAAACTGAAAATATCAATAGCCTAATAGATTATGTGACATGGAGTTGGGTCACTTTAGTTGGGAGAGAAACTGTGTTATTAGTTAGTTGATTTTAATCTTCAAAAGTCCCCTGAAAACAAACCGCTCTTTGTCAACTCGCCTAATTTGCCCAGCATCTGCGTGAAATGCCATGTAGCATTTTAATACATGAAAGGTGCCGCATAATGTTGTTCTTTATTGTTGTTGCTGAAACTCCCTCAGCACTGCACTGGATATCAGACCAGATTAAGTGCTCCATTCCAGGAATGTGGGCTTGAATCCAAGACCTTCTGAGTCGGAGGTGAGCCCACTGAACCAAACCGACATTTATTATCGTAATGCAATCATTTACCAAGCACTAATACATACTGTCTCAGCCACTTAGTCCTTTCAGCTCCATGTTATACAGGGCAAAGACACCACACTATTTTCCAGCAATATTTAACTGAAATCTAATCAATATGGAGTCAAGTCCTATCAGTGATGCCCACAGTGCAATTGAGTGCTTTGATGTGGTACGTGTCCCATATGTACAGTGCAGACTGACCATGCTAACTTGCTGTCACTCCCCTGGTTGTCATAGCTCAGTAGATAGCACCCTCGCCTCTGAATCAGGAGTTCAAGTCCCAAAGTCCAAAAAACTTGAGTGCAAAATCTAGGCTACACTCCAGCGCAGCACTGAGGGAGTCCTGCATTGTCAGAGGTGCTGCCTTTCAGATGACATGTTGAATAAAAGCCTCATCTACCCTTTCAGGTGAATGTAAAAGTTCCCATGGCACTGTTTTGAAGAAGAGCAGGAGAGTTATCCGTGGTGTTCTGGCCAGTATTTATCCCTCACCAACATCTATAAAACAGATTATTTGGTCATTATCACATTGCTGTTTGTGGGAACTTACTCTGCACAAATTGGCTGCCACGATGCCTACAACAGTGATTGCACTTCAAAAACTGTGTCATTTACTGTAAAGCGTTTTGGAATATCCTGGGGTCATGGAAGACACTATATAAATTGCAATTCTTTCTTCTCAAAGCCAACATCTTCCAAGTGTGCCAATGAACTGCATGTTCCCATTGTATTTTGAATCGAGTGAGTCTTGACACCACTCTGTCAGCCAATGAGTTGGAGGTAGGGCAGAGTGGAACTTTACAGCAAACGTAACTCACGACCGAAACTACAGCAAAGTCTCCCGATAAAAGCAGGATTATTTCTCCAGCAAAATGCAGAGAGTGGAGGATAGTTCCATAAAACAAATTATTTACATAAAATCAATCCCAGTCACTAAATACAGTGCGGTCTCCAGGCATCTCCATTCTGTTTGGGAATAGTGGTGTCACTATATGCAGCTTTTTTGAATATCTTTCCCACTTTAATCCTCCTCCCCCACCTGTCTGAAGGCACTGGCTTACTCCAGGAATAGATTTCCACACCTCAGCAGGCTGTTTGATTGCGGGAGGAATCCTGTCTTCAATTGACAAAACACAAATACGTATTCCCAACAGAGGCCGTTGGACACTCATCAGGACTGGGAAAGCTTGCTAATTTTCCCCTCCCTCGAACAGGACACTGAGATGAATTTTAGGATCCCCACTGCCCCCTCGATGGAAATTGGTGAGCTCAACGCATAGTGAAGCGGAACCACCCTGGCCTGAGGGTATAAATAGAGCGTGACACGTTTACATTGAAAATTTGTGTTATATATGTATGGACAAGAATTTAAAATGGCAGTGAGTTGGGCAAGCCCTTTCTGAGAGAATGTACTTTTCCTGTTGGGAATTTCACAGTTGCTTGGTTTGAAAGCTCGTGTAACCCAAAAATAATCAGATGTCTTTGTTCTGTTTCTCCTCCTGGCTATTTATGTGTGGGTGTCTGTTTGCTTGCCTTTCTCATGTCACACAGTCTCTTTATCCCTCCCTCTTTCCATGTGTTTTTTTTCTTTACACCTGTCTGGCTTTCTCTTACTCATTCTGCTCTCAATTTCTTGTTCTTCATCTGCAGTTCCGACTGGTTCAGTTTTGTTGTTTTATTCTTCTGTTGCTGCCTCCTTTACCTTTCTGTTATTTCTCAGCCAAACCCTCCATTGCTCTCTTGCACGTGTGCGCTCTCACTCTCACTCACACTCTCTCTCTCTCACGCTCTCACACAAACACACACACATCATTGTCTCCCTCTTTCTCTTTCTCCTACTCTTTTTCAGTTGGCAGGAGGTTCACCATGTTCTGCCAATAGCTAAAACAAACCGAAGAGTTCACCAGTGACTATAGGTTTCAGGCACTCATTTACTCATATCACAGACTAGTCGCATTTGAGAAAAAGTAAAACGAGGCTTGGCTAAGGAGTGAGTTCTGCCTCTGAGCTGAATAGCTCAGAACTCTCTCACTGATGGTTCCTGCCTCATGCCCAAAATTTAATTTGTTTAAAATTACCAAGTAAAACAACTTAATTAGGATGCAGTGCACTTCAACGAGAATGCTGGGAAGATTTATTTAATCATTTGAAATCCAGTCCATGAAAAGCAGCCACCAAAAAGAAATGAGCTTTAAACGAGGAATCGAGCGTTGTGTTTGCAGTTCAAATTAACACAACATGTCTCTGGCTAAATGAAGCACTATCTTGGTATCACAGTGTGAGTCAGGTGTATATTAGCTTAGAATTCAAGGAGCTTTGAATAATGCCCGTGCTAATCAAACAGCAGGATTCCCTCCTCTGTCGCTTATGAAGGAATTGCATTAGTCATCTGGATGTGATAGATGAATTATCTCTGACCAGTGTATATGTTACCCACTGATGAAAAATTTGTTGCTAAAACTGTTTTTAATTGCTTGTGGGAATGTGTTCTTTATCACTTGCAGCGACACAGCCTTAACTGGAACTTCCACCCTGCTTGAAACGGGGACTGTTTTCAATGGTGGGAGCAGAAAATATCTAGAAGATTCTGCACTATCTCCATACTACAGCAGCATCCAGAATGGATGCTTCTGCAACAGAATTACCTTTCTATCTTGGTGAATTGTGTGTTCAAGATGAGGGTTGTTAGAGCTGGAGAATGGAACGCCTTCCGATTTAGGGGACGTGTTGCTAGGTTTCTTGATCAGTGTTAATTTAATGTGGGAGGTATCCCATTACTCACCCACAGTATCAAATGACACTGATCCAGACTCTAGGCCCAGCATCATGCACTCCCAGACCAAATATAGCATGCTTAGATACAGAGTACAGGGAACCTACTCTGCCCCAGTATTGTTCCTTAGCCCCAAACTCAATCTCAGAAGGGCATGACATGTGTAGGGGACCTAACACCTGTTTTAGGCAGGTACCATGGACAGCTGCAAAATTGCCAGACCCACTATCACATTGGGTGCCTTTCAGGCATCCTTGGGCACAGGATGTTGGCCTGCAATACAGGTGAATGTACTTGATGTGTAAATTTAAACATCTTCCACCATTCAGTAACAAAGGAAATGAAGCACTCATTTGTTTTTGAAAAAAAAACACACATATCTTGGTTACCATTTTACCAACAAAAGGACAAAAAGGTTAAAGTGCACGTGCATGCACCATGGGTATTGAAATTGCAGTCCCAACGACAGTGTCTATTATTTGAATTTTTTTCTAATCAGTAAAGCAGTTATCTGCATTCGGACTCCCAATTTGCAACACGTGGCTAGTATTGAACAACACTGGACGAGACGATGATTGTTGATTGAGTGACCGTTTGCGTAAACACTTTTGGGAAAGGCGGAGAGAAAGCTGGGGGCAGGAAAGAAGTGGGGAAGAAAGCTTTGTGAATTGGCCCAGATTTGATGACATAAAAGCAAGTTTCATATGGACTCCTGAGCTAAGTATCTTACCTGGTCCTTTGCTCACATGGGAAAGAAGTAATATTTGGTTCTGAGCTGTTCCACAGAATTCAATACCACTTAATCCCTTCTTATTAAGATTTACCATCAGTCACAGCTGCTCAGACATGAGTGGCAACTCACACAAAGTTCCCAGATACCACAGATTTCTGTTGAGAATAAGGAAGCCACCAATCCTATCCTGGTGGCTGTGACCACTCCAATTTGCGATCAGTGAGCTGCACAAGGTAGTTTATTTTTCAACATATTTGTTCTCGTTATTCATGCTCACTGCAAAGGACAATTTCCTGTGCCTTCTACGAACCAAAGATTAACCTTCCATGTGACGTGACTGGGATAGCGTGCTTCAGGGTTAAGAATCTGCTGTTGACCTGAGAGTTATAGACCAGATGTAGCTCAGAATACTCACTGTATATTTTAGACCCCCCCCCCCCCCCCCACCCCATTGAGTGAAAAGACACCACATCACCATGCCATATATTTCAGGCTAAGCTGCAGATTATACTTATTATAAGACATAAATTTATACATTGCTGAAATAAAACAGCAACACTGTGCTTACTAATACTTTAAGCAGTTTTCTGAAATCAAAAACAAAGTGCTTTGAAATTTTTCGAAACATTCTCCAGCATTCTTTAACTGAATCTTGGATGTATATGATTGCTTCTGTTCCATCTCAGCCCTAACCATAGCGTTTAACAGCTGAAATAAGTAAACTATAGATATGACAAAATTAACCCGTTTGAGAGGCCTCTGAGCACACAGCCGTCAATCAAACCAGATATTTTATAACCGGATATTCCACATTCATTCTTAAGAGATTGGTAATCAATATGATTATTTCTATCATGCCAGAGAAAAGGGCAGTGAGAAAAGTAATTCCCCCTGTCATCTGGAGAGACGTTTAACACATCAGGCTTCAGACAGAACTAATTGGAATTTGACACCTGGCATGCCATTCTTTGTGAAGAAGGCGTCAACATCCACTGAATGTCATGTACACAGCAGACACTTTCTGTGCCGGTAATGTATACCATCTCCAGACAGAACTGTGTATTGGCTACAGCCACCATTGTAGAGATTTAAAAATGCTCTTGTCCTGACCCAGCTCGCACTTAAATGAAAAGATACATAATATAGAAACATGTTTGTCTATGATACAAGGCAAAGCCAGTAGTCAGGCCTGTGAATAGTAACCAGATATGAGACAAAAATTTCCTATTCGTTATTAAACAAATTAGCAGTGCTTTTGTCTTGCAGTTGGATGTTTTGGCAACATTAAAAGTGTCAACTAGTGGTTGCACTCTCACCTCTAGTTCGGGAGGTCATGAGTTCAAATCCCACACCAGAGCTGGGAACACTAAAGCTAGACTGACACTCCAGTGCAGTACTGAGGGAGTGCTGCACAGAAATAGTGTCTTTTGGATTAGACATGAAACTGAGGCCTTCTCTGCCCCCTCAGGTGGACGGAAAAGAACCTATGGCATTATTTGAAGAGGAGTTTGGGAGTTTTCCCCAGGGTATGAGGCCTGGTCAACATTTATCCTTCAATCAACATGACTAAAGCAGATGGTCTGGTCATGATCATATTGCTGTTTGTGGGACTTTGCTGTGTGCAAATGGCTGTTACATTTCCTATATTACAACAGTGACTAAACGTTCAAAGTATTTCATTGGCTATAAAGTGCTTTCTTTGTTTGTGTAAATAGCAGTTATTGCTGTTGTTCCTGGGCTTTCTTGAACTCGATAATTTTGGGCACTGCACAGGGAGATGTTTAAAGGCCATGTGGTAGTACTGGCTGGCATGACATTGTTGGGGAGCTGGGGGATGAGATTATTTCCTATGGCTGCACTTAAATTCCCTTTAAAACCATATCAAAATGTAATGCAAAAGTATGCTGTTAATTCTGTGCAGATGTGAATCTTACGATTTACAGAGAGGCCTCAAATCCTGTCAGGTGACGACCCATTATGACATGCGTAAATCAAGTTCACTATGTCAATTATTTAACCTCACCACCTACCTGTAGATTGAAGACCATCCCATCCTGTCTGCTGTGAAACGGCACTTTAAATTGTAATTGAAATTTTTTTCCAAGTCTTTGTTATGCTGCATTTTTCTTTTATGTATTTACTTATAAACTGGAAGACTAGCTGAAATTCATTATCATAATAATACTTGTATTTATGTAAAGCCTTATCGCGTTGCTCATTAACATCTCTAAAGTGCTTCAAATGCAATGAAGTACTTTGAATTGTTGTTTCAACTGTTGTCATGTGGGCAAATACGATAGCCAGATTGTCCTCGCAGTGTCCTATCGACAGCAGTGAGATGAATGACAAATTAATCTGTCTTTAGTAGCTAGCATTGGTTGAGGGATGAAAATGAGCAAGGTCAGTGAGAGAACTCCCTACTCCTTTTTGAATATCACTATGGGGCCTTCAATTCAAACAACGCTCAGTATCTACACAATAGAAACCAGCTGGATAATCTTGGTTATGAGATTACATTGCCTTTGAAAACGTAGTATTTGTGGCTTTGGTTCATATTTAGTCCACATAAACTAACTGCCCAGAGATGTCCCCTGTGACACAGGTCCTTAGTGTCTTTTAAAAGTAGGCTGTAGATTTTGTCTCCCTTAACATCCCACATATTGGGCCAGAATTTGTGCCAAAATAATGGTGAGTTAAATGCGCATGCCAATATTCATGTTTCAATCGTCCAGTTGCTTGTAGTGAGGAAGAGATCCCCCGTGAATTACCACAAGTTGCTATATGACTTGCGTCACTGCCATTAGCGTTCCCTTAATCTCCCCATGAATTTTAAGAAATTGCACCATTTGCACATAAATTGCCAATTAAACTCGCAGCGGAAGGTCAGGGCTTGTACTTAACAGCATAAGTATCTTTTTAACAAGATGATTTATCTTCCTGCATTGTCACTCAACCTTTCTGCCCCAGAAAGGGAATAATTTAAACCTTGGCATCTCATTCCCGCACGTAGTAAATTGTTGTTACACAGCTTGAAAATTTTAAATTTACATTTTTCTTTCTTTTCCTTTCTCACTTTTTCCCTCTCTTAGTCCAATCATTCTTTCCCACTTCATTTCTCTTTCTATACCTGATTAAACTCTAATGAGCTTATTTCTTCCTATCTTGACTCTATCTTTTCTCCGCTGGTCCAGTCTCTTCCCACTTATATCCGTGACTCTTCTGACGCCCTATGTCATTTTGACAATTTCCAGTTTCCTGACCCCAACCGCCTCCTCTTCACTATGGATGTCCAATCTCTCTACACCTCCATCCCCCACCAGGACGGTTTGAGGGGCTCTCCGCTTCTTCCTTTAACAGAGGCCCAACCAGTCCCCATCCACCACCACCCTCCTCCACCTGGCTGAACTTGTTCTCACGTCGAACAACTTCTCCTTCAACTCCACTCGCTTCCTTCAAATAAAAGGTGTTGCTATGGGTACCCACATGGGTCCTAGTTATGCCTGTCTTTCTGTGGGATATGTCGAACATTCTTTGTTCCAGTCCTACTCAGGCCCCCTCCCCCAACTCTCTTTCCGGTACATTGATGACTGTATCGGTGTCGTTTCCTGCTCCCGCCCCGAACTGGAAAACTTTATCAACTTTGCTTCCAATTTCCACCCTTCTCCCACCTTTACATAGTCCATCTCTGACACTTCCCTTCCCTTCCTCGACTTCTCTGTCTCCATCTCTGCGGATAGACTGTCTACTAATATTCATTATAAGCCCACCGACTTCCACAGCTACCTCAACTACACCTCTTCACACCCTGCCTCCTGTAAGGACTCAATTCCATTCTCCCAGTTTCTCCATCTCAGTCGCATCAGCTCTAATGATACAATCTTCCACGACAGTGCTTCTGATATGTCTTCCTTTTTCCTCAACCAAGGATTTCTCCCCCCCCCCCCCCCCCCCCCACTGTGGTTGATAGGGCCCTCAACCCATTTCCCACACCTCTACCCTCACCCGTTCCCCTCTCTCCCAGAATAGTGACAGAGTTCCCCTTGTCCTCACTTTCCACCCCACCAGTCTCCACATCCAAAGGATCATCCTCAGCCATTTCCACCACATCCAGCGTGATGCCACTACCAAGTGCATCTTCCCCTCCCTTCCCCTGTCAGCATTCCAAAGGAATCGTTCCCTCTGCGACATCCTGATCCACTCCTCCAGTATCCCCACCACCTTGTCCCCTTCCCACGGCACCTTCCCCTGCAATCGCAGGAGGTGTACTACCTTCCCATTTACCTCTTCACTTCTTACTGTCCAAGGCCCCAAACACTCCTTTCAGGTGAAGCAGCGATTTACTTGCACTTCTTTCAATTTAGTATACTGTATTCACTGCTCACAACGTGGTCTTCTCTACATTGGGGAGACCAAACGCAGGTTAGGTCACCACTTTCCAGAAAGCCTCCGCTCAGTCTGAAATCATGACTCCGAGCTTCTAGTTGCTGGCCATTTCAACACCCCCACCCTGCACTCATGCCCACATATCTTTTTTTAAAAATTCATTCATGGGATGTGGGCGTCGCTGGCTCGGCCAGCATTTGTTGCCCATCCTTAATTGCCCTTGAACTGAGTGGCCATTACAGAGGGCATTTTTTTAACCGTCAACCACATTGCTGTGGATCTGGAGTCACATGTAGGCCAGACCAGGTAAGGACGGCAGATTTCCTTCCCTAAAGGACATTAGCGAACCAGATAGGTTTTTACAACAATCGACAATGGCTCCATGGTCACACTATACTAGCTTTTTAATTCCAGATTTATTAATTGAATTCAAATTTCACCATCTGCTGTGGTGGGATTCGAACCCACATCTCCAGAGCATTATCCTGGGCCTCTGGGCTACCAATCAAGTGGCATTACTTACTTACCTTTTGTTGCAGCAGCTTTTTCTGAAGCAGCGATAGTGCGAGCGAGGTGTCAGCTGGGAAGGTGAGTTTCAGTTTAAAATAACTTACATTTTGTTTCGGCGGACAAGGGGACTGCTGGGTAAGTAAACCTATATAATCGGGCAGTGGCTAAAACCGAAACACTACACGTGTAGTGTCTCCCACCCATCCTCCTCCTCTAACCAAAAAAAAAGGACTCTTGTGTGGAGGGTTTGGTAAGGTAAGGTTTTCTTTTTTTTTTAAATCTCTGTTGTCAATTTAGTGCGGAGGGTATGGAAGCTAGGGCAGTTGCATGCTCCTCTTGCAGGATGTGGGAGGTAAGGGTCACCACTTGTGTCCCTGCTGACTTCACCTGTGAAAAGTGCACCCAACTCCAGCTCCTCGCAGACCGCATTAGGGAGCTGGAGCTGGATGAACTTCGGATCATTCAGAATGCTGAGGGGGTGATAGCGAGCAGCTATAGGGAAGTAGTGACACCGAAGTTACAGGATAAAGGTAGCTGGGTGACCGTCAGGGGAGGGAAAGGGAATAGGTGCACAGTGCAGGGATCCCCTGTGGCCGTTCCCCTCAATAATACGTATACCGTTTTGGATACGGTTGTGGGGGGGGTGGGGGACCTACCAGAGGAAAGCCACAGTGGCCAGGTTTCTGGCACTGAGCCTGGCTCAGTGGCTCAGAAGGGAAGGGGGGAGAATAGGAGAGCGATAGTGACAGGAGATTCAATGGTTAGAGGAACAGACAGGAGATTCTGTGGTCGCGAACGAGACTCCCGGATGGTATGTTGCCTCCCGGGTGCCAGGGTCAGGGATGCAGGGATGTCTCGGATCGAGTCCACAGGATTCTTAAGGGGGAGGGGGAGCAGCCAGAGGTCGTGGTACATATCGGTACCAATGACATAGCTAAGAAAAGGGATGAGGATCTGAAAAGCGAATATAGGGAGTTAGGTTCGAAGCTGAAAGGCAGGACGAGCAGAGTAGTAATCTCAGGATTGTTACCGGTGCCACGTGCTAGTGAGGCTAGAAACAGGGAGCGAGTGCAGCTGAACACGTGGCTACAGAACTGGTGTAGGAGGGAGGGATTCAGATATGTGGATCATTGGGATACCTTCTGGGGAAGGTGGGACCTGTACAAGAAGGACGGGTTGCATCTGAACTGGAGGGGCACCAATATGCTGGGCGGGAGGTTTGCTGGAGCTCTTCGGGAGGGTTTAAACTAGTTTGGCAGGGGGATGGGAACCGGAGCCACGGATCAGTGGATGGGGTAACTTTTGAACAAGCAGGTACCGAGTGCAGAGAGTCTGTGAGGAAGGTTAGACAGTTGACAGGGCAAAGTTGCAGCCAGTATGATGGGTTGAAGTGTGTCTATTTTAACGCAAGAAATGTCAGGAATAAGGGTGATGGACTTAGAGCATGGATCAGTACTTGGAGCTACGATGTTGTGGCCATTACGGAGACGTGGATATCACAGGGGCAGGAATGGATGTTGGATGTTCCAGGGTTTAGATGTTTCAAAAGGAATAGGGAGGGAGGTAAAAGAGGTGGGGGAGTGGCATTGTTAATCAGGGATAGTATCACAGCTGCAGAAAGGGAGGTCGTCGAGGAAGGTTTGTCTACTGAGTCATTATGGGTGGAAGTCAGAAACAGGAAAGGAGCAGTCACTTTGTTGGGTGTTTTCTATAGACCCCCCAATAGCAACAGAGACATGGAGGAACAGATTGGGAGGCCAACTAGAGGGGAGACTATGTTGGACTTGGTGCATGGCAACGAACCAGGCCAGATGGCAGATCTCTTGGTGGGAGAGCATTTCGGTGATAGTGATCACAACTCCCTGATCTTTACTATAGTCATGGAGAGGGACAGGAGCAGACGGGATGGGAAAATATTTAATTGGGGGAGGGTGAGTTACAATGCTATTAGGCAGGAACTGGGGAGCATAAATTGGGAACAGTTGTTCTCAGGGAAATGCACGACAGAAATGTGGAGGTTGTTTAGGGAGCACTTGCTGCGACTGCTGGATAGGTTTGTCCCGATGAGGCAGGGAAGGAACCTTGGATGACAAGAGATGTGGAACAGCTAGTCAAGAGGAAGAAGGAAGCTTACTTAAGGTTGAGGAAGCAAGGATCAGACAGGGCTCTAGAGGGTTATAAGGTAGCCAGGAAGGAACTGAAGAAAGGACTTAGGAGAGCCAGAAGGGGACATGAAAAAGTCTTGGCGGGTAGGATTAAGGAAAATCCCAAGGCGTTCTACACTTATGTGAGGAACAAGAGGATGGCCAGAGTGAGGGTAGGGCGATCAGGGATAGTGGAGGGAACTTGTGCCTGGAGTCGGAGGAGGTAGGGGAGGTCCTAAATGAATACTTTGCTTCAGTATTCACTAGTGAGAGGGACCTGGTCGTTTGTGAGGACAGCGTGGAACAGGCTGATATGCTTGAACAGGTTGAGGTTAAGAGGGAGGATGTGCTGGAAATTTTGAAAGACATGAGGACAGATAAGTCCCCGGGGCCAGACGGGATATACCCAAGGATATTACGGGAAGCGAGGGAAGAGATTGCTGCGCCTTTGGTGATGATCTTTGCATCTTCACTGTCCACTGGAGTAGTACCGGATGATTGGAGGGTGGCAAATGTTGTTCCCTTGTTCAAGAAAGGGAATAGGGATAACCCTGGGAATTATAGACCAGTCAGTCTTACGTCGGTAGTGGGCAAATTATTCGAGAGGATTCTGAGAGACAGGATTTATGATTATTTGGAAAAGCATGGTTTGATTAGAGACGGTCAGCATGGCTTTGTGAGGGGCAGGTCATGCCTCACAAGCCTTATTGAATTCTTTGATGATGCGACAAAACACATTGATGAAGGAAGAGCAGTGGATGTGGTGTATATGGATTTTAGCAAGGCGTTTGATAAGGTTCCTCATGGTAGGCTCATTCAGAAAGTAAGGAGGCATGGGATTCAGGGAAAGTTGGCTGTCTGGATACAAAATTGGCTGTCCCATAGAAGTCAGAGGGTGGTAGTAGATGGAAAGTATTCAGCATGGAGCTCGGTGACCAGTGGTGTTCCACAAGGATCTGTTCTGGGACCTCTGCTCTTTGTGATTTTTATAAATGACTTGGATGAGGAAGTGGAAGGCTGGGTTAGCAATTTTGCCGATGACACGAAGGTTGCTGGAGTTGTGGATAGTGTAGACGGCTGTTGTAGGTTGCAACGGGACATTGACAGGATGCAGAGCTGGGCTGAGAAGTGGCAGATGGAGTTCAACCTGGAAAAGTGTGAAGTGATTCATTTTGGAAGGTCGAATTTGAATTTGAATACAGGCTTAAAGACAGGATTCTTGGTAGTGTGGAGGAACAGAGGGATCTTGGGGTCCATGTCCATAGATCGCTCAAAGTTGCCACCCAAGTTGATAGGGTTGTTAAGAAGGCGTATGGTGTGTTGGCTTTCATTAACAGGGGGATTGAGTTTAAGAGCCGCGAGGTTATGCTGCAGCTCTATAAAGCCCTGGTTAGACCACACTTGGAATATTGTGTTCACTTCTGGTCGCCTCATTATAGGAAGGATGTGGAAGCTTTAGAGAGGGTGCAGAGGAGATTTACCAGGATGCTGCCAGGACTGGAGGGCATGTCCTACGAAGAAAGATTGAGGGAGCTAGGACTTTTCTCTTTGGAGCGAAGAAGGATGAGAGGTGACTTGATAGAGGGGTACAAGATGATGAGAGGCATAGATAGAGTGGATAGCCAGAGACTTTTTCCCAGGGTGGAAAGGGCTATCACCAGGGGGCATAATTTTAAGGTGATTGGAGGAAGGTTTACGGGAGATGTCAGAGGTAGGTTCTTTACACAGAGAGTGGTGGGTGCGTGGAATGCGCTGCCAGCGGTGGTAGTAGAAGCAGATACATTAGGGGCATTTAAGCGACTCTTGGATAGGTACATGGATGATAGTAGAATGAAGGGTAGGTAGTTAGTTTGATCGAGTAGATTAAAGGTTCGGCACAACATCGTGGGCCGAAGGGCCTGTACTGTGCTGTACTGTTCTATGTTCTATTACCGCTACGCCACTGTCCTGGGCTTGCTGCACTGTTCCAGTGAACATCAACGTAAGCTCGAGGAACAGCATCTTATTTACCGGCTAGAGCCTGCCGGACTGAACATTGAGTTCAATAATTTCAGAGCATGAAGGGCCCCCCTTTTTATTTTTCGTTATTTTTTTCTTTTTTCTTTATTTTAATTTAGCTTGTTTCATCATTCATTTTTTTTTACCATGTGCCTGCCCACTTTTTTTTTTCATGTTTGTGTTTTGGGCCAGAGCTGTTCATTTTTCTCTCAATGAACATCCTCTCTTTGTCTTTCAGCACAACATTAACATACCGTTTGCCTTTGCTCCATGTCCTTCTGGTCAGTTATTCTGTGTGACCCTCTCTCCTATCAACACCTTGCCTTTTGTTGTCTCTTGCCCTAACCCCGCTTTATTTGCTTAAAACCTATTACGTTTCTAACATTTGCCAGTTCTGATGAAGGGTCACTGACCTGAAACGTTAACTCTGCTTCTCTCTCCGCAGATACTGCCAGACCTGCTGAGTATTTCCAGCATTTCTTGTTTATATTTCAGATTTCCAGCATCTGCAGTATTTTGCTTTTATAAACTCTAGATTTACACTATTTCTATTCCATTGTTCCTCTGCTTCTTTCTCAATTATTATCTGCTTCACCGATGACATTTAGTCTGTTAGTCCCGTTGTTTACTCTGATCCCAGATACACTGTCGCCCTCATCATCAGCTCGTAATTCCAGCACAAATTGTTTTTTTGAGCTGTAGGGTGAGGGAACTAACGGGGCATGCCCTGAGATGCCCTGATCCAGCATATTCTGGACCATTGTATTCCGAATCTCTACCAGCCTGCCTGGGGAATGTTTGGTCATATCCTTGAAACGAATGTGCTTGGATGCAATTCTTTTGTCCTGTGTTTTATTGAGGTGTTAACCTGGGTCACCATCACTTGAAATAGGGGGGAAAAGAATTGCATTTGAGCAGGTTAATCTTCAATGCAATAGTATCCTTACAGCAGAGTTTGAAGGTCTAGATTTTTTTTAAATGGGGCTCACTTTAAATGGTTAAAATAGTTAAGAACAGCAGGCATTTTATTGATTTATCAGGAAGTGGGAAATTGGGCAGATATTTGCCTTCATGCTGAAATGAAGAAAGCCTTCATAATTTGATCCTGGAAGGCAAAGTGGTAGCCCGTGCTAGGCAATGAACAGACTGCAGTCTAAACCCCATAATTGCCATTCTTTGTACAAAATGAAATAGATTTTCTTCAGCAAGGCTTGTCTGGGTGTATTCCTCAGGGCTTGCAAGGAAGAGCACAGTGAGAAATGTGGCTGCTAATTTTTGCCAGCAGTAAATATTGTCAAGATAAGAGTTATCTTATTGAATCTTTACTCAGCAAATGCTATTGCAATGTCATTAACCCAGTTGTTAGCAGAATCAATTTAATTAACTGTATAATTACAAAAATGAGCCACAGCTACTATTGTAGATTCTCTTTAAAAAATTTAACTGTTCTTTCAACAAAAAAGTAGATTTATATGTTTAAAGCCTATTTATTAGGCCATATTAAATATTAAAGATTAATTGAACATTTCCACACAGATCTTTATTGTCAGCTGTGCCTTCAGCTGCTTTGCAAACCTTCATTAATGCCTACAGTCTCTCCTCTTGGGCTGATGCTTGTTTGAACTTTGCGATATGCTGAGTTAATAGTCTAATTAAAATGAGGCAAAGCGTTTTTCTCTCTCTCTCTATTTGAATTCAAGATTTATGTGGACCTCAATCAGCCTTGTTAAAAGATGAACACTGTCTTTTGTAGACAGTGCCACTCTATGGAGATTTGTGTTTTTTAGATGGAGATGAAAAGTGATTTGCATGCTTTATTTTATAATGGTTTTAAGACGAGTATGTGAGCAGCCAGTGCTCTGTGTGGATGCTGACTGAGACCAGAAACAAGTTTGACTGTGATGCCTCTGCAGTTGAATTGCCCTAACTAACTGCTTCTGTTTGCACGTGAAAAGATGGGTTCCTGAGTGAGGTACTGAGGGGGAAGGTAGTGGTGGGGTTACTGTTGGCAGTGTAACTGTAGCATGATCTATCACCACCAAGAGAGGAGAATATGGGGGAAAAACATGTCAGGGTCTTGCCAAGGAGAGGAGGAAAATACAGAGGAATCCATTTGTGGTGTCAGACTGCATTCAGATGTGAGAATGCCTCATTTCTTATCTTGGCAGCTTTAGTCTTTAACTGAGCAGAGGGAGACATTTAGGGCCTGTCCATGTACCTCTGTCCTAATGTGCTATATAAATACAAGGCTTTCTATTTGCAAAATCTTTAAATTCAACTTCATCCACCAGCAAATTCTCATGAGGCGGCAGCCAGTGGTCTCTAATATTGCACCAGTAATACAGTGTTGCCTCCAGAGGTGCCAGTGCCGCCTGTTTATAATACAGTGCTATTACAATGTAATGGCAGGACTGTCGTATAAAGGTACACTAAAGTAAAATATTTTCCATTGTGATTGATTTTAAAATTCTTTTTAAAAGTAGTCACTTTATTGAATAGTAAAGAAAGAAAGAAAGAAATTAATTGTGTCTGTAATATTGTTCTGTTCCCAGCAGAACATTCTGGACCATCTCCTCCCAAAACAGCACTAAATAATTCAGCAGCTTCTATCAATACTTGCAGTGTTAGTCCCCACTATTATGACAGAGGCATAATGCAGTTTCTCAGTTTCTTTTTTTTTAGTTTTCTCTTTAAAAAAAAAAAATGATTGTGCCTCTGGGTATCGGGATGAAGGTTTGCCGCCTCTCACTGAGCTAGGGCAGGAGGGTGTCTGGCAGGAAATGGTTAGGGAAAGGAAGGGGTTATTCTTGTGTGCTGTCCAGCTTCTCCAGGTCCATTCCCTCAGCCAGGGAAGTTATGTGACATATAACCGAGGGAGGGGGGAGGAAATGGCCATATAATGTAGATACTGGATCTTTTATTCACTTTGTAAAATTGGAAAGGGATACACGGATAGAAACTTAACAAGCAACAACTGTTCTCAGTCCACTCGACTTTCATGGGTCTGGGAGAAACAGCTTGCTAACAGTCACTTTGTATTGATCTACGGCAAACCATCAGACATCCACAAGAACCCCAGAGACCAGTGTCAATAGCTGGCCTGTCTACTGTAGTTGTGAACTCGCCTGCAACTAATGAAGCCCTGAATGAAAAATGTAATTTACATATCGGTTCTATTGCGGTTGCACTTGATTAACACCATGATTTAAATCAAGGTTCAAAAGCTTACACAGATAATCACATCAATCAACATGCAGTTATCGTGCTGGCCTCAAACACAGTATTTCCAGTGTAGAGCCACTTCTTGCAGACTTACTGCCATAAGGGTTGTTGACTTTGGTTGGATTCTTTTAAGATGCTTCTTTTTTTTAAAAAATCCTCGCTCTTGACTTGTCCTAATATTTCTTTGTGCCTCGGTGTCAAATTTTCTCTGATGATGTTTCTGTGAAGCGCCTTGGGGCGTTTTACTACGTCAAAGCCGCTGGATTAAATGCAAGTTGTTGTTCTTTCATAGGAACAGGTTGTAAGTCACTCAGCACCTCAAACCTGTTTCTCCATTCAGTTAGATCACAGCTGATCTGCACCTCCACTCCATTGACCTGCTTTTGATCTATAACCTTTGATACCCTCACTTAGCAAAACTCTATCAATCTTATTCCTCAAATGTGTCAGCTGTGGCTCAGTGGGTAGCATTCTTGTCTCTGAGTCACAGGTTCCGGGTTCAAGCCCCACTCCAGGGCTTGACCACAAATATCAAGGCTAACACTCCAGTGCAGTACTGAGGGAGCACTGCACTGTCGGAGTTGCCATCTTTTGGATGAGATGTTAAACAGAAGCCTCAACTGTCTGCTTAGGTCAATGGAAAAGATCCCATGGCACTATTTTAAAGAAAGGCAGGGGAGTTACTTCCCAGTGTCCTGGCCAATATCTATCAATTAACAACACAAAAACAGATTATTATCTGATCATTATCACATTGCTGTTTTGTGTGAGCTTGCTGTGCACAAATTAGCTGCCGCATTTCCTACATTACAACAGTGACGCCACTTCAAAAGTACGTCATTGGTCATAAAGCGCTTTGGGACGTCCAGTGATTGCGAAAAGTGCGATATAAATGCAAGTCTTTTTATGGTTCAATAGACACAGCATCCAGGGCCTTTTGGGTGAGGGGGTTCCAGTGCCCTCTGTATTAAGAGGTTCTTCCTGAGTTCACTCTTGAATGTCCTAGGTCTAATTTTAAGATTGTGGCCCTTTCTTCTACGTTCCCCCACCAGAGGAAGTTGTTCCTCTGTATCTACCCTATCAAATCCTTTTGTCATTTTAAACATTTTGATTAGATCACCCTAAACCTCCTAAAGTCAAGGGCGTGCAAGCTGAGTTTATACAACTTGTCCTCATAATTTAACCCATTAAGCGCTGGTGTCATTCTGGTGACTCCAGAAGTGTACCCCATCCAAGGCACATACATCCTTCCCGAGGCGCAGACCCAAGAACTAAACACAGTACTCCAGTTGGGAGTCTGGCCAAGTACAACTAAACCATAATTTCCTGCACTTAGTAATTCAGCACCCTTGAGATAGAAAACAACATTCCATTAGTCTTTGTGAGTACTTTTTAGACATGTCAATGAGCTGTTAGTGATTTATGTACATGGACATCCAAATCTCATTGCTCCTCCACAGTTCCTAGTTTCTCACCATTAAGAAAATGTCCCGATTTGTCTCCGATCCAAAGTGAATGACCTCTTACTTTCCCACATTGAGCTCCATTTGCCAGTTCAATCTCTATTGTAACGTCCTGCTCCCATCTGCACAACTCACTGTACCTCCTGACTTAGTGTCATCTGCAGCCTTGAATATTATTCCTTCATCCAGAACATTGAAATATCTGATAAAAAGCTGAGGCTGCAGTACAGATCTCTGAATTTACAAATCCGTGCTGACTCTCTGATCAGCTAATACTTGTCCAAGTGCTCAGTCACTCTGTCCCTAATGACAGACTTCAGTAACTTGCCCACAACTGATAAACTAATGGGTCGATAGTTACCTGGTTTCTCCCTCCCTTCTTAAATAATGGAGTGACATTTGCACTTTTTCAATCCAAAGGCACATAATGCATAATACTTAATCCAGACATTTCACAGATAACTTTCCACAGTCCCCACAGAACATGTGCCATTGTGTTCTACAGAGCTTTTAAACATTGATTTCCATAAATGTCAATCCCTCTCACCTATTGAGCTTATTTTAAGAAATTCATTGACCTAGTTCTTTTGATGGGAGTTTATGTGCAAATGGATTTAATAGATTGAAGCATTCTTGGAGCTTAGGTCATGTACTGTAACCACTCCGATCTATAAAAACCCTACTCACTGGTGAAATACCTGGGTTGTATCTTCTGGAATAACCACAGTGTATGGGGTAGATCTTGACTTTGTGCGATAGTGTACAATGGGTGATAGTGAATTGGCAGCTCCATTCTCGACCTCTCCTTTTAGTTTCCATTGAATGCAGTAAAAATAAAAATGGTGAGGTAGGGAAATTAGGCAGCTGCTCTGCTATTACACGATCGCACAAAATCAAAATCTACCCCGTGTGTTTAATGTAAAACATGTTGCTTTAGTGGAAATACACTTGGGGTTGAATTCCTGCAAGGAATTGTCCGCCGTGACTTAAGCGGGATATGCATGGAAACCTCAGAGAAATGGGATAAATGGTGAATAATTGGCAGAAACTGCCAATTTTCCTGCAGGAATTAATGATGTTTGAGTCGCTGCTCCAAAAAGACCAATCAGGAGAAGGAAGGGTGGCTTTCATTAAATTAATAAGCAGCAATATCTTTAAGATCACATTCAAAAATGGAATTACTGGAAACTATAGTCTTTGGGCTCTATCATGAACAATAAATTGTAAAATACTTGGCATGGTACTGGACTTGATACGTCCGCCAACAAACTAACAGTGGCTTAACAATCAGATTAAATTGGTAACTTGATTTGGCAAAGTCAGTAAATCAATTAAACCAATTAAGTCTTAGCGACTCTGTGCTGGCAAAGCATCAACTGAATCGTAAATTAAGGAATGTTTCTCTTTTCAACTGGAACAGTTTTTTTAAAAAGAAGTCAAACTCTTCAGGGACTTTAGAGATCTAATAGGATTTGACAGAAAAAAACCGACTTCTGTCCTCTAAAACTATTAGGGTTATAAATCGTTCAGCCAAAGCCTTCCCCTGTGACTTGGTTGATAAAGGACACTGTCCGATATGGGGACTAACCTAATTAGACTAAGAAGATCCAAGATTCAACTCTCGATGTATGTGCTGACTTAGCTGATCTCTGTGTGCAGCAGTTGGAGCCTCCAATTGGCCTCAGAGCCCCTGGCTAGCGAAGTGAAATATCCGCCAATGTACCTGCTCCTGATTTCATTCCAGTGATCCTTCCTGTAAAACTGGCATTGCTGGGCTGATGTACCCACCACCTTCTGCCCTACCCCCTTCCAAGGTCAAATATCATCTCTAAACACAGGCTTAAAGACTGCTTGGGCAAACTAACATAGAGCATTCAACAGAACCATGTGCTAGCATGGGTAGATGGGAAGTAATTTAATGCAGGCTTTTTCTGATTAAAAAATTATCTTCGAATAAATGCACATAACATAGGGATACTGTACTTCTCAGTCTGTGTCAGAAAACAAATGATCTATAAGAAGATGATGAAGAATTGTAGGCATGCTGTCCTTTATTGAAGTAATCAGTGAAAGTTATCTACTTAAAAGAAAGTTAGAATTTCTATTTGTTTACACTTACTGAATATTTGGTACTTTTTCCTGATAGACACTGGTATTACTCAATGGGGCAAAACTTGGAGTCTGGTTAGGGCCTCACTACAGTGAAGATCAGCATACATGTCAGACTTGCCTACTATGCAACATTTGGCAACAACACATCACAAAAGCACCACCGATCAGTAAGCTAACGCTGATCCGCTACCTGCAACACTAACGAGACTATTATACTACCTTGGACATACCGCTGCACCCAGCCCAGAGCTGACATATCTGCAAGGATAGCATGTATTTGCTCAGCTGATCAAGAACTCAAGTTTGTCAGGCACACCAACGAGGCCCATTCTGCGAAATGCTCGCTCAGCATCCCACAGATCATGGGTCATCTTGATTCTGACAGCCATGTTACAATTCATAAGGAATTGTTAGCAGTCCTAAGACTCTCAACAAAATATGTTTCAAATTGAATTTATGGGCTGGATTTTATAACCCCCCCCCCCCCCTCCCCCACCAACCCAAAGTCGGGCGTCATGGTGGTCAGGGCTGGAAAATGTCTCCGGGAGAGGCACGCCACGGGCCTCAACGCTGGGAAGGCCCAGCCCAATATTGCTGGCGACACCTTTGCCGGGAATGGACTGCCCACCTCTTCCACACCATTGGGGGGTGGGGCAATCCGCCCCGGCCATTTAAATGAGCCGCGGCATTTAATATTGCGACTGCTCCACACCGATGTACAATTCAGCCCTATATGTTTAGATATATTCAGTTCTTTGACTGTAGAGATCAGTCTTATGGTTCTTCTCTGCACTGTTCCAATGCTTGAACGTCCACTGTCTCAGTGACCTGCAGCTAGTAAAAGAAAGAACTTGCATTTATACAGTGTTTTTCACAATCTCAGAACATCCTAAAGTGCTTTACAGCCAATTAAGTATTTTTGAAATGCAGTCACTGTTCATAAAAAATGCAGAAGGCAATTTGCACACAGCAAGCTCCCACAAATGTGACAATGACCAGATAATCTGTTTTAGTGATGTTGGTAATTAAGAGCAGAAACCTTGGCTGATTATGTTTTTCCTGCCCTTAGAATGGGGACATTAGGGTCACACTGAGGACAGACTCTGCGCAGAAGCTGAGACCTTCTCAGCTTTCTGGCTGAGTACCACACCAGGCACTTCATTTAGCCACTGAGTCTATTTGAAAAATGAAAACTGACAGACCTCTAAACATATGCAGAGTGCCATGCCTCCTTCCTTACAATATCAGTTTGCCTAGTCACATACTGCTCAAATGCCCTGAGACATCTGCACAAAACAAAACACAATGCAGAACAATCTAGTTCTGGCACAAGTATTCCAACTAAATTAGGTTTACCCAGGTAGAATTCTTCCTGGGAATTCATAACAGTCTTGCAGATTAAATCATCATTTGCATCACGTTATACTAAATGCCTGTCAGGTACCATTTGGCAGCTCCCTCTGTAACCCCACATTTGAGCCACTGGCGAAGAAGCACCCTCTCTGATACACCAGCTTACAGTCCTGCACAGTCTATCTATAAGCCTTGTTTAAAAAAAAGTGTAAGGAATTGCTGGAAGGCTGTTATTGTTTAAAGAATTTGTCTCTGAAAATAACAGATCAGACTTCAGTATTTGCATATTCACCAAGGAACATGAATTTCATAGTCTAAGGAGAGGCGTCAATTCACTCTTTGATAAAAGTTAAAATGAACACCCAAAGGCACAGAAATTCAGTGTAAATCAGGTGAAGGATGTAAACCAGATGGGGTGGGGGGGGGGCAGGGAGGGGGGATGTAAATCAGGCAAGGTGTAAAATGAGCGATCAATTTGATTTCACCCCTTTTTACACCTCGTGATTTAAAATTCAAATGAACCCAAATATATTTATCAGAGAAAAAAAAAAGCTGGGCTCTCCCCCAGTGGTAAACTTGCCAAATGATGTGCTACAGTGTGATACAAAGTAGGACGGTCTGGGTTCCATTGTGGCCTGAACAAGCTGGTCTGAGTCAGGGTGGAGGTTGTATGAGGGGAGTGGGGGCTATGCTTTGCAATAACACCCTCAGTCCCGAGAGTCGACAGAGGTCCCAGCGACTAATTGGTTTCGAGTGGACCTAGCTGGAAAGCGTACACATGCTAGTATCAGGCAGAGACAAGATCAAATAGCCAGGCTGCCAACTCTCACCTTTTTTATTCACACATAAATGCATAAGACCACTTGGAAAAGATAGTTGAGGTCTACCAGCAACTGTAGTACTGACTCTGGTTGAGTCACCACCTGCAAATGAGGAGGGGAGCAAGGAAAAGTCACAACATTCTCACCACTTCAATATGATAAAACAAGATCTGGCCAAAGTGGACTGGGAGCAGCTACTTTGAGGAAAGTCTACATCAGACCAGTGGGAGTCATTCAAAAAGGAAATAGTGAGAGTTCAGGGCCAACATGTTCCCGTAAAGGTGAAGGGTAGGACCAATAAGTCCAGGGAACCCAGGATGTCAAGAGATATAGAGGATTGGATCAGGAAAAAAAAAAGAGGCTTATGGCAGATTCAGAGGGCTGAAAACAGCCGAGGCCCTAGAGGAGTATAGAAAGTGTAGGGGGGTACTTAAAAAAAAAAAGTAATTAGGAGAGTGAAGAGGGGGCATGAAAAAACATTGGCGGGCAAGATAAAGGAAAATCCCAAGGCATTTTTATAAGTATATTAAGGGCAAGAGGATAACCAGGTAAAGAGTAGGGCCCATTTGGGGCCAAAGTGGCAATCTGTGTGTGGAGCCAGAGGACATAGGTGAGGTTTTAAATGATTACTTTTCATCTGTGTTCATTATGGAGAAGGACGATGTAGGTGTCGAGATCAGGGAGGGGGATTGTGATCTACTTGAACAAATTAGCATTGAAAGGGAGGAGGTATTACCGTTTTTAGCGGGCTTAAAAGTCGATAAATCCCCAGGCCCAGATGAGATGCATCCCAGGCTGCTATATGAGGCAAGGGAGGAGATAGCATGGGCTCTGACACAAATTTTCAAATCCTCTCTGGCCACAGGAGAGGTGCCAGAGGACTGGAGGACAGCGAATGTGGTACCATTATTCAAGGAGGGTAGCAGGGATAAACCAGGTAATTAGAGGCCAGTGAGTCTAACATCGGTGGTAGGGAAACTACTGGAAAAAATTCTGAGGGACAGGATTAATCTCCACTTGGAGAGGCGGGAATTAATCAGGGATAGTCAGCATGGCTTTGTCAGGGGGAGATCATGTCTAACAAATTTGATTGAATTTTTTGAGGAGGTGACTAGGTGTGTAGATGAGAGTAAAGAAGTTGATGTAGTCTTCATGGACTTCAGTAAGGCTTTTGATAAGGTCCCGCATGGGAGATTGATTAAGAAGGTAATGGTCAAGAAGGTAAGAGCCCTGGAGATCCAGGGCAATTTGGCAAATTGGATCTAAAATTGGCTTAGTGGCAGGAGGCAAAGAAGGCTGTATTTGCGAGTGGAAGCCTGTGATCAGTGGTGCACCGCAGGGATCGGTGCTGGGACCCTTGCTGTTTGTAGTGTACATTAATGATTTAGACGTGAATATGAGAGGTATGATCAGTAAGTTTGCAGATGACACGAAAATTGGTGGTGTTGCAAATAGGAGGAAAGCCTTAGATTACAGGACGATATAGATGGGCTGGTAAGATGGGCAGAGCAGTGGTAAATGGAATTTAATCCTGAGAAGTGTGAGGTGATGCATTTTGGGAGGACTAACAAGGCAAGAGAATATACAATGGATGGTAGGATCCAAGGAAGTACAGAGGGACCTCGGTGTACTTGTTCATAGATCACTGCAGGCAGAAACACAGGTAGATAAGGTGGTTAGGAAGGCATATGGGATACTTGCCTTTATTAGCTGAGACATAGAATAAAGGAGCAAGGAGGTTATGATGGAGCTGTATAAAATGCTAGTTAGGCCACAGCTGGAGTACTGTGTACAGTTCTGGTCGCCACGCTATAGGAAGGATGTGATTGCACTGGAGAGGGTGCAGAGGGGATTCACCAGGATGTTGCCTGGGCTGGAGCATTTCAGCTATGAAGAGAGACTGGACAGCCAGAGGATGGTTGGAATCTGGAACACACTGCCTGAAGGGGTGGTAGAGACAGGAACCCTCAACATTTAAGAAGTATTCAGATGAGCACTTGAAATGCCATAGCATACAAGGCTACGGGCCAAGTGCTGGAAAATGGGATTAGAATAGACAGGTGCTTGATGGCTGGCACGGACACAATGGGCCGAAGGGCCTGTTTCTGTGCTGTGTAACTCTATCACTCTATTTTGTTTGGCTTTTGAAGAGTATCTTAAAATAAATCAGATCTGGCTTTTAAAGAGTATCATAAAATAAATCTCACCCATCTTTTTCAAAGTAGGGAGTACTTATTCTTTTATTGGGCCATTGTCTATATTTTACCTTCATGCTGCCAGTTATGTATGATTGATATCAGTGAGAATGGGCATCAGAAAAAAATAACATACTCAATATGTATTAACTGATTGTTACTTCACTGAAACGTGAATCATATTTACTGATGACATCCATAAAGGACAGTATGCCTGTAAATCTTCCTTATCTTCTTATTGATTATTTGTGTTTTCTCTTTGGTAGGATTTACAGACTGACAAGTATTGTATTCCTGTTATGTTCTGTATATTTATTCGACTTAGATAATCTGTCTCATTAGGAAAAGCCGAAAGAGTCACTAATTTTTTTTAACCCACTTCTGAACGACTCATGATGGTCTCTCAAATCTTGACCAACTAGCCAATTTTATTTTTAAGCCTCAACAGGTACCACAGCATATTAGCCAAAGTGTTTGCCACTCTGGCGATACCACTTGGATCAACTGCTTGGAATTTACAGCACGGAAACAGGCCTTTTGGCCCAATTGTCTGTGCCAGTGTTTATTCTCCGCACCAGTCTTCTCCCACCCTTCTTCATCCAACCCTATTTAGAAGTACATAGAATATATCACACAGAAATAGGCCATTCGGCCCAACTGGTGTTGCTGGTGTTTATCTCCACTTGAGCCTCCTCTCATCCTTCAGCTAGCTCAATCAGCATAATCCTCTATTCCCTTCTCCCTCATATGCTTATCTAGCTTCCCCTTAATTGCATCTACACTACTTGCCTCAACCACTCCATGTCGTAGCGAATTCCATATTCTCAACACTTCTGGGTGAAGAAGTTTCTTCTGAATTCTCTTTGATTTCTTGGTGATTATCTAATATTGATGGTGTCTAATTTTGTTCTACCCCACAAGAGGAAACAGTCTGTCTGTGTCTACTCTGTAAAAATCTTTCATGATTTTAAAGGCTTTTATTGGGTCTCCCCTCAGCTTTCTCTTTTCATGAGAAAAGGGACCCAGCCTATTCATCCTTTCATGAAAGATAAAACCTCGCAGTTCTGGTATCATCCTTGTAAGTCTTTTTTGCACCCTTTCCAGTGCCTCTATATCCTTTTTATAATATGGTGACCAGAATTGTACATAGGACTCTGTGTTGTCTAACCAAGGTGTGATACAAGTTTAGCATAACTTCTCTACTTTTCAATTTTATCTCTCTAGAAATAAACTTCAGTGCTTGGTTTTTATTATGGCCTTATTAACTTGTGACACTACTTTTAGTGAGTTGTGTATTTGCACTCCCAGATCCCTTAGCTCCTCTACTCCATTTAGATTCTTATTTTCCAACTAATATGTGACCTTATTTTTTCTCTTACCAAAATGCAAAACCTCACACTTATCTGTGTTGAAATTTATTCAACCCTATCTGTACTTGATCCAATCCTAATCGCCGACAACTGATAGGGACCTCAATTGTCAACATGAAGGAGAGTATACCAGTTAAAATGCAACTTCTAATGGCACAGTGAGAAAATGCCCCATGCAGTACAGTACTGGGCACTGCTTGAATTCAGCTGTTGAGAATACAATTCTGCTACTATTACAATGTGAGCAAACAACATGGCTCTCACGTTACCTGTCCAGAACACTGAGAGGTGACTGGACTGTCCAATTGTGCAGACCCAGTGGCGATGACATAGTGTGATCTGTGTAACGTTTTTAATTGCATGTGGAAGCCTCAAGACAAAAAGCGAATGTCATCCTTGCAGTGAAAAGCAACATAAGAATAATGTGCGGCTGTGTTAATAATCATTCTGGATTCAATTGAGGGGAAACAGCACTGAGTGGTTTCATCTCTCAATGAAAACAACATACTACAGCTACTTCATTGGTTAATAACGTATTTTTGCAAGATATATATTTCAATTACATGGGAGGAGAGGGATACAGGCATATATCTGGGTAAATTAATGGGCTGAGTTTTCTTGCAGGCGTCCAGACCGTGTGCGGGTTTCAAGCCCCTGCATGGCTTCAGCCCCCTTCCCACCGCACCTCCCTCCCCACCCGCCCTGAACACCTGTGGCGACCTCCTATTTGGCCACCTCCACTTTCACTGTCCAATTAAGGATGGCAGGCGGGATCGTGACGTGGGAGGCCCAATGAGAGGGCCCACAGCAGTGAACGGCCAGCAGTGCTACCAGGAGAGGTGAGCATGAGTGTGCCTCAAAATGAAGGCACTCCTTAGATGTCTGCTGAACATTGTTACAACCGACCACTCCAGTCAAAGCCCCCGATCAAAATATATGATTCTGATTGTGGTGGGAGAAACGCACTGTTAATTCAATCCCGTCCCTCCACAGATCGCCCAACATATCATTTTAAACTTTCCAAAGTAAAGAAAGACTCAGCCAAATTGTACCATCTATTAACCCCCGAATGAGGCTAACCAAACCAGGTGTCTTAAATCAACAAATTAGTTGTTTAATTAGAAAAACTAAATTTTTAAACACTATGAAGATGTAAACATCATTTAAAATAGAAAAAATTAGAGTTCTTGCAAATTTACAGTCCAGTGTTGCTAGAAGTCCTCACAGCCGTTTGATGGGGAAAAAAGATTCTTCAACAGTAGAACAGTCCGTATTCTAATTCCAGCAGTAAGTGATGCTTTCCTTCTCCAGTGATGAATTTCAACAATTAATGACTTGCAAACACTTTTTAAATGAATCAATTTGGCTTTAGAATTTTTGAGGGGTAAAAGATTGTCACAGTCTAACTTCCCTTCCTTCAGTTTAAATTATCAGAGATCTCTGTTTAGGCTTGACTTTTTTAGAATTTTGAGAGATAATTAACCAGACTAAATTCTCTTCCTTCAGTTTAAATGGCTGAGAGCTCTTCTTTCAGGTGCTAACACCAGCTGTCTGTTTCCTCTGTTAGCACAGACTGCCTGCACTATAAGCCAGTTCAAAATTGAATTGTAACAAATGTATCTCTTGATGTTCCGTCCCAGTGGCTGTATCCAAGGCAACGAGAATGCACCTTCTTTGTAACTCCTGAGGCTTGCTTATTCTTAAAGCAGTACTGATCCTTTGCTGTCTTAAAGACACACCACATATTCCCGGAAAAAAACTACAGGATCATTACAACATGTTTTTTAAAAAAAGGAAGCCTAGAGATGTTGGAGCCTGCAGCGTAGAAGGGGATCCCCTCCGCGGGAACTTTTGTTGCCACAGCTGCAACCGTTGCAGCCTTGCAGCTCCTTCATTGGCTATTTGAGAGGAGCTTCCGATGGCCCTCCATCCCACCGCCAGGAGGCTGCGTCCAGTAGCTGCCAGGCTCCGGGCTCGGCGTCGAGCCCATCCGATGCTGGAACAGTTCCATTGGAGCTAGCGGCTGCTTGCCTCCCTGGAGCAGGTTGGCGATTCGCCTGGCGGCCCACCCCTGGGAAAGTTGGGGAACCTTCCCAAAGGGGTTACCCACTACTTTACCGGCCCCCTCTGCCTCCAAATCCATCTCCACGAGGCTAGGAAAATTCAGCCCAATGAGAGTCAGATGAAAGGTTCAGTTAAAGGTTTCCATTGTGACAGGGAAAGAAAGGAACTGACTATCTATAATGTTAATCAGGATTACAGCAGAATGGGCAAGACAGGCTCGCTGATCTCTTCTCATTCTGCACTTGGTTGTGCTTTCTTAATCTTTTAAGTTCAAGTATTTAAAAGGTAAATGCTCTTGAGTTCGTGCACGAGCAACTGAGCCATCGAGGAAGGTCCAGCTTTACTCCCCAGCCTGTGGTGAGTTAGCTGATCTTTCCAGCTCCTCGGTAAAGGCATTGATATCGGCCTTAGCACTCTTGGGTTGGTTTAGGGGGAAATCACCTGAGCAATATCCAGCAAGCCCTTGCTGGACAATGCAGTATTTGGACATTGGTTGAGGCGAGGATGAGACGTAGCTACGATGCCTCCCATAGTCAAGCAGCTTGGGGCAGCTCATGCATAAATAAGTTAGTATATTTTGCCTCTAAATGTAAAAGTCAGGGAATGCAGTGATTCCTCTCAGTCAATCATGTTAAGCTCTTCTCAACAGGAGTCCCATTCCCTATTTTTCCCTTCTGTGAATGCGTGTGTTATGACCTTTATCTGTCCTCCTAAATCCCAATGCTGTGTTATCCTGCCTTCCTGAGTCCCAGTGCTCTACTTCCCTGTTCCCCAAGTCCCAATGCTGGTGTCTGTCCCAAATAAGTTCCAGTATCCAGCCTGCCTGAGTCTGGAGGCTCAGCCTGTCCTAATACTTCTGTTGCTGTCCTCTGAGTCCCAATGCTGTAGTCTCTGCAGGAGTTTGAAGGATAGTGAAGGAGGGAAACTTCATTCCTTCTTTTAGAAGTTCTGTACTCATTTTTAGACACTTCCACTCAGCCGTCATTTGTGACTGAGTTGATAATATGTATCTAAAACCTTTCTTAATTTCTAATCCTTTTTCTCTCAAACTGGGGAATATGTTTCCTTTGTGCATTTTAGTTTCTATTCAGCTCGCGCTCCCATTAGACATTCGTTTGTCAGATGCTAAATGTTTTATGGGGCATCAGATTCATTAAAATGGACCATCACGAATTCTTGTCTCAAGAGGTCATCACTGGGTGCTGTAATGAGATGCACAAGAGGGACTCTGTATAACTCTTAAAGGCTACAGCCAGGATGATTTATTGAATCAAATGTAGGTTATTGACTGACCTGTGGTGAGCAATGTAATTGCTGCATGTTTTTTTAAATTGCAGAGAGCTCAGTAAAGTGGAGAAATATGAAAGGTTTTCCTCCTTGGTTTCAATTCTTAGACTTGGTCTTGACTGACAACCCACAAGGTTCACGTAGAGTCATAGAAAGATACAGCACTGAAACAGGCCCTTCAGCCCACCGAGTCTGTGCCGACCAACAACCATCCATTTATACTAATCCTACATTAATCCCATATTCCCTACCACATCCCCACCATTCTCCTACCGCCTACCCACACTAGGGGCAATTTACAATGGCCAATTTACCTATCAACCCGCAAGTCTTTGGCTGTGGGAGGAAACCAGAGCACCCGGCGGGAACCCACATGGTCACAGGGAGAACTTGCAAACTCCACACAGGCAGTACCCAGAACCGAACCCGGGTCGCTGGAGCTGTGAGGCTGTGGTGCTAACCACTGCACCACTGTGCCGCCCCGTTCACATGACTAAATATTTCTTCTTATCGAGTCCCATTTTTCAAGAAAATGCTTTATTGTGTGCGTTTTTACTGAATAAGATCCAAGTTCCAGGTAAATGATTACTTCAAGGTCATGTCATATGAAGAATGAACCAAAATGTTTGTACTTTATAGTGAAAGAAGAATTTTAGTTACATCTGAAGAATTAGCCCTCAAGAAAATTGTACTATTCCTGGAGCACTCCACAGCCTGAATGCTATCCTGTATTAATCAATACTTCCCGTCAGTCACCTCCACTGGCCCTCCATCTCCCAATGCATTGATTCCAAAATGCTTATCTCTGTTTGCAAAGCCCTCTGTGACCTGATTGACCTCCAGCCCACAGCAACTGCCTCTCTTTAAACCAAGCATCTCCCCTTCCATCACCATTGGCAAAGCCTTCAGCAATCATGCCGCAATATTCTAGGATTCTTCCCTTAACTCCTCCATCTTATTTTATCAATTCCCGCCATCAAAGGATTTCTGAAAGCATACTTGCTTTGACTATACATTCTGCTATGTTAAAAGAGCTACATAAGTGAAAGACGTTGTTGTTGTTGTTGTTAACACCAGGACAAACTGTGTGGTCTTGATGAAGTTTCTGTTGCTGCACAGTGATGCTGGTACAACTATAAACTTAACACCTGCATCCAAAGTAAAGGGGCCAATTTTGGTCTCCTTACCTAAGGCAATACTTATCTTAGAGGGAGTGCAACAAAGGTTCAGTGGGATATAACAATAGTGCAGTAAGGTGGAATAAGGTAGATGATCAGTCATAACCTTATTGAATGGCTAAGCAGCCCCATAGGGACGAATGGCCGACTCCTGTTCCTATTTC
Source organism: Heterodontus francisci (assembly GCF_036365525.1). Lineage (NCBI taxonomy): Eukaryota > Metazoa > Chordata > Chondrichthyes > Heterodontiformes > Heterodontidae > Heterodontus > Heterodontus francisci. The sequence continues at coordinate 62,988,394 of NC_090397.1, read as the reverse complement.
TTATGTTATTATAAAGCCACCTGCAGAATCTTTCCTCTTGTTTTGTATTATAAAGTCCTCCTTCCACTTCTCTTCTCTCCTGAAGGTGGCTGCTCTTGCTGAGGTAAGATGCCACGGAATGGTGCACTTCCACATGACTAAGATACCAGGAGAGCTACAGTGTTACACACCGGGCTGAATGTTATTCAAAAAGTGTGCCTGCGCCGTGGAGCTGCTGTGATATTTCGCGTGGTGGTTCATTAACATGGAGGGGCGGACCTACTGCCCCCAATGACGTTAAGAGGGCGGGCTCTTCGTCCCCGGCAACAGTGTCCGGTGCCACCTTGCAGGCGCCAACGCCATTTTTAAAGAGTGTCAAGCCCTGACAGTTCACTTTAATTTTTAATGGGACAGGTTTGGCAAAAGATTTAAATAATTATTATACTCACACTTCCAATCCCCTCTCCTACCCCTCCCCCAATGAATAAACTGTTTATTATTTGTCCTATCACCCAAAAAGGTAGGTTTTCACTCACAAACTTTTGCCCCCCAAACTTACATACAAATTAGGAGCAGGAGTAGGCCACTCGGCCCCTCGTGCCTGCTCCGCCATTCAATAAGTTCATGGCTGAACTGATTATTCCACATTTCCACCTACCCCCGATAACCTTCCACCCCCTTGCTTATCAAGAATCTATCTACCTCTGCCTTAAAAATATTCAAAGACTCTGCTTCCACCGCCTTTTGAGGAAGAGAATTCCAAAGATTCACGACCCTCTGAGCGAATAAATTTCTCCTCATCTCTGTCTTAAATGAGCGACCCCTTATTTTTAAACAGTGACCCTAGTTCTAGATTCTCCCACAAGAGGAAACATCCTTTCCACATCCACCCTGTCAAGACCCCTCAGAACCTTATATGTTTCAATCAAGTCGCCTCTTACTCTTCTAAATTCCAGCAAATACAAGCCTAGCCTGTCCAACCTTTCCTCAGAAGACAACCTGCCCATTCCAGATATTAGTCTAATATACCTTCTCCGTACTGCCTCCAACGTATTTACATCCTTCCTTAAATAAAGAGACCAGTACTGCACACAGTACTCCAGAGGTCTCACCAATGCCCTGTGTAGCTGAGGCATAACCTCCCTACTTTTGTATTCCCTTTGACCCTCAACCCTTTCCCACCATCCCTGCAACCAATCGCATTGGTTTTTACATCTCCCCCAACCCCCGAATCCTGAAAAATTCACTCCTCCCCCTTCCCCACCAGTGTCACATCTCGGATCTCTGAATGGAGATCCGAAGGCGTGGGAGTTCTGGCCACTGGCCGGAATATCGACGTGGGACGGCCGCCTGGACAAGATAAGTGCTTTTGCATGTATTTAAAATTATTTAATCTTCGCTGCCTCTGGAGAATCCTTGGCATCAGGTGGCAGGACCGTATCCCAAACGCAGAAGTCCTCGAGGCGGCCAACATCCCCAGCATATACACCCTACTGAACCAGCGGCGCTTGAGATGACTTGGCCATGTGAGCCGCATGGAAGATGGCAGGATCCCCAAGGACAGCAATCCCCATTGTACAGTGAGCTCGCCACTGGTATCAGTCCCACCGGCCGTCCATGTCTCTGCTTTAAAGATGTCTGCAAACGCGACATGAAGTCCTGTGACATTGATCATAAGTTGTGGGAGTCAGTTGCCAGCGTTCGCCAGAGCTGGCGGGCAGCCATAAAGGCGGGGCTAAAGTGTGGCGAGTCGAGGAGACTTAGCAGTTGGCAGGAAAAAAGACAGAAGCGCAAGGGGAGAGCCAACTGCGAAACAGCCCTGACAACCAATTTTATCTGCAGCACCTGTGGAAGAGTCTGTCACTCTAGAATTGGCCTTTATAGCCACTTCAGGCGCTGCTCCACAAACCACTGACCACCTCCAGGCGCTTACCCATTGTCTCTCAAGACAAGGAGGCCAAAGAAGAAGAAGAAATGTATTTAAATATTTCAATGAAGGCTCCGCCTCCGAGTGGCAGGGGGGCCACCCTGAGGCCTCTCCGCCACCGGTAAAATGCAGAAGGGTCATCCTGGTGTCGAGGCCCATGGCGGGCCTCTCCTGGAAGTATTTGGCGGGCCGCCCTGCCACAACTCCCGACGTCGGGGGACTTATAAATTTCTGCAGCCTTGCTACCTTTTTGAAAAATATTAGCCCAGAAGTTACTTAATAAATGATATTGGCTGCCTAACGTTTCATGCATTTGTACAACACTTCTCTATTTTAACAGAACTTCTAATCCAATTACGATTACAATGATTAAAATCCTCCATGAAATCACATTGAAAGCAACATTGAAAAGCTACTGTGGCATCAGTGTGGAATAACACTTTCAAGTGATTTTCAGGAGGGTGAAATAAGGATAGTTTAAAAACAGAATTATAAGGGAATTAGATTGGTGTTACTTGTGACCCTTAGTAACTCCAGGTCAAGTGTTTTAATCAGCACCACTTTCCGTCATGAAGTAAGTTACTAGCATATAATCTGTTGCTGGGGAAATCTCACAGGGAATATTACAGTAGGCATTTCTTATCAAAGGTACGTGCCCTCTTCCATTGCATAAAGGCAGCATTTTCTTTGCAAGACCAAGGACACAGCAAAAGAATATGCTCCTGAGAGAGATGAGCTGTTATAGGCAAAGTGTCCACAATGCTTGTTTTAAAGATGGAATGGTTTACAAGTCTGAGCAATGCATGGCTGATCACCATCAAATATTAATGTCCTAGTAATAGCGCTTTACTTTCTACTGCTGACTCCTCGGTGGCTGGCCTGCCATTAACTTTATTCACTTGTGACAAAGTGACTAGTGTCTACTGTCTGCACTATAATATTGATTTTCTGTTGTTTTTTTTTAGACCATAATTTATAGAGGTTGAGAGTTCAAACAGTTTTCTGCTCGAATTTATTGCCCATTATTTGAGTGTAATCTTCTGATTTGTGCACCCTGGGAGCAGCACAGTCCATTGTATTAATGGTAGAGCTGAACAGATACATAAATTCAGAGTGGAGAATGTTCAAGTTTGCCGCATCTGTTCAAGAGAGAGGGGACTAGATTTTCAATTTGCCACCCACCTGTAAAATTGGCGTTGCAGACTGGCCAATTATTGTAGAAACCACCCGATTATCATTTCCATTCAAGATCATGCAGAAACCGAGGGATTGCGGGAGGAAGTCCCAAAGAGCAGGACAGATGCAGCTGAAGACTTTGCCACCAATGGTTGGATGAAGGGAAAGGGAATGGACATAAGAACGAAGTAGGAGGAACGAGAGGGTATACAGGATTGATGGGAATTACAAATATAGGGTAGGGCAAGGCCATAGACGGAGAAATAGGCAAGGACAAGGATTTTGAATTGAATGGCAGTTGAAGTCAATGGATCTAAAAACCAGGAGAGATATAAAAAGGGTTTGCGATTGTCTGTCGTCCGTTCTCACCCCTATCACACAAAGTAAGGTGTCATCTCTATGGGGGGCATCCTATGAATGGGACAAACCAGTGAGCAAAGCTGGTGCCTGGGGGTAATTCTACACAAACCCTTACAGATAAGTGAGGATATGTGCAGATAAGCACCTTATGATGGGAATTGCATGTAAAATAAAAAAAGGCATTCGTTTTTATTTGAACCATTGGCTTTTCATGGTATTGTGATTTTAAATAATGGAGAGAGTATTGATGCTATTTTGCAGCAGTGCTCAGCTGGGAATATTTAACATGGTGTCTGTGTGGAGCAGTTCATTCTGCTTTTTGTGTTTCAGAGAATAATTAGAGTTTCCTCTTCCATTTCAGATGCATCATCCTATTCAGATGAAACCTGCTGACAGTGAAAAATCAAATGGTAAGCAAAGCATTTGCACTGGCAGATGAGAAGTGAGCTTTCTTGTATGTATTTTTTAATGTATGTTTTGCTGCCCCCTCAAAATCTTTTCTCTTTCCTCCTGAAGGCACTGACTGTGGGTGGGTACAGTTCCATGAGCTTTGGCAGCACAATAGTATTTCACAAGTTCGGGCTGTATTCCCTTGAATTTAGAAGGTTTAAGGGGTGATTTGATTGAAGTTTTCAAGATATTAAGAGAAACAGGTAGGATAGTTAGAGAGAAAGTATTTCCGCTGGTTGGGGAAACTAGAACTGGGGACATAATCTAAAAATAGAGCCAGACCTTTCAGGAGTGAAAATAGGAAACACTTCTACACACAAAGGGTGGTAGAAGTTGGAATTCTCTTCCGCAAGTGGTGATGCTAGATCAATTATTAATTTTGAATCTGAGATTGATAGACTTTTGCTAACTAAAGGTATTAAGGGATACAGGGCAAAGGTAGGGATATGGAGTTAGATCACAGATCAGTCATGATCTTATTGAATGGCGGAACAGGCTCAAGGGGCTAAATGGCCTACTCCTTTTCCTATGTTCCTAACTAATGAGTGTCTCTGATTCAGGGAATCACAGTCAAACCCAGTCCTGAACTCACTTGATATCCACATGCATGCATCATGAGGCACTAAGTAGTGATCAAGAATGGAACCCATGCTCATTTCTTTCCCCTTAAATCTAGCCCTGCGGTACCGAGGCTGTGATGCTGTGCTACCCACCCAATAATTCAGAATCAGGGTACGGGCTTAGCACAAGGGCATTTGTGTATCCTGAATGTGGATGAGTTGTGAGGGACTGGCCGAACCTTCCTCTTTCCCACATCAGGGAATAGTAGTTTAAAATAGACTGGGGGAGGGTCCCTGAAGCAGGCAGTATAACTGGGCTTGAGAGAATTAAATGAGTTTGCGGAGAGATTCGGTATCGAAGGCTGTTGAAGAGTTGATTTATGAAAAGGAATGGTTCTCTTCGGCCTAATGGCCTGCCGTGTTCCTAAAAATGCTTAAACACATTTCCTCATCTGTTGAGGTGTCCTCTTGATGTCGAAATGCCGATGGAAACATCACACATTGTTATACAGCTCTTGACTTTACTGTTGTGTCTCATTGATCAGCCAAGATGTGGCACAATTTGTAAGATGGATGCCATGTCATTTTCTGCCCAAGATGGCACCCAGCCCCAGCCCTACCCTTGAGCATGTGGAGGCACAATGATGTACCTGGGTCCGCATTCGGGCTGCTAGCACTTTTAAGGTGTCTGACAAGGTATTTTGATCTCACGTGGAGCAAGCTTGGTCCTTCGCAACCCAGGCCCTGGCTGCATGGACCTAGAGTACAAAACTGACCCTAATGTGATCTCAGTGGGCAAGCTCACTCAGAAATGTATACAAACCTTTGATGCATGCAAACCTTCGATCACCCTAATTTCACACTTAACAGTTCCTTGCACATTTGGTCATGTTTTCACGCCTCACGTAACAGTATGAAATTTGCCTTCAAATAGGTTTCTTTCACTAGACTGAGCCTTGTGATTTGTTTGTGGAACTCTTCAACCGATGCGACCATATTGTAATGAAGAAGGGCAGTAGAGTCTTAACTGAGTCTAATTGATTCCTCTGGAATATAATTATATTGCCTTGACCTAGTGCCCTTTGCATGGAACTGATGAATCTTTTTATTTCACATTTGACTACTGGATTCAAAAGTTGTCTGTCACTGAGACCCAAATTTGCAAGTCGAGCAGTGTAAGAGCGAACACCTTGATTTCTGTGTTTGAGGGACGCCCTCATTTATCTTGAATCGGTTTCAGAATGAACATTGTGGTCTTTGAAGCAATACATTTTAAAATGTTTGATAAATAATATTGCAGTCTCGAAAACAAATGACACGCAAAAAAACACTGTTTTCGGGTAATAGTAATTATAGATTAAGTTGTCATAAAAATTCATAATGAGTATGCTTATGAATTTTCAGACTGTAATTAAATGCCATATGCTGACATTAACAAACAGGAAGCTGGTTAATTAAATGAGACACTTTGGAGGCTGTTTCTACAGTGACTGATTACTTGCTGCAGTTGCACTAGTCTTTGTATCAAAGGGTTTTAAGGGAAGGAAACAGTGTAGAAGAGGTGAGTGCCATTTCCTCCAATTGCAAGCAACGCAGACAGCTTTCATCACTTAATGCGTCAACAAAGAGAGGTTAAATACGTTGTCAATGACTTTGTATTTGGCATAGCTCGTCTCCGTGGCTCAATTGGCAAGTGCACTGCCCAATGTGGGACTGAGCCAGGAGGGTTTGAAGTTCAGTCCCTGCTCTATATTAATCTGACTGCTGTAAGCAAGTGACGATATAGGGCATTCCATTTATCAGAACCCCAGGAACAAGGTGGTGAAAAATCAGCCAAGAATCCTGATGATGATTGGTGCTTGATGATACCAAGCTTGGATTTTAAAAGCCTGAAGATTCAAAGAGAAAGGGAAAACTAAAGCAGGTGCAGAAATCTACAGACTTGATGTCTTGAAAAATACTGAATGAAAGTAGGCAACAGTACAGTGAGTGTTGATTCAACACAGTGAGCGTGAGTGGCAGAACATCAATTCCCCACTAACTGTTTTTTTACACTGAAGGGCTATCGGACACTTCTAATTGTGTTGATGGGTTGTAGTTGGATTGTCAACAGTCAATTGGATAAATTGTTACATTTGCCACTGCACATTGCCTTTAAGTTAATATATATGTCCCTGGAATATAATTTTGTCATTCTCTGGTGTTAGTCGTTTGCCTAGGATTCATTTCAAAAAGTAATTCATTGCATGAAGTGAAACCCTTTGAGATTTTTCAATGTCAAAGGCACTATATAAATGCAATATTACTGTACTTAATGCCAGGGTTGGGGCCGACCATGACTCATGGCCCTCCTGCCTTGGGCGCTATGGCGTTGGAAGGATGAATGAGAACGGGCAGAGACTGCTTGAGTTGTGTACCTATCATAACCTCTGCATCACCAACTCGTTCTTTCACACTAAACCCTGTCACCAGGTTTCATGGAGGCACCCAAGATCACGTCGTTGGCACCAGCTAGACCTCATTGTCACAAGGCGAGCCGCCTTAAACAGTGTTCAAATCACACGCAGCTTCCACAGTGCGGACTGCGACACCGACCACTCCCTGGTGTGCAGCAAGGTTAGACTCAGACCAAAGAAGTTGCATCATTCCAAGCAGAAGGGCCACCCGCGCATCAACACGAGCAGAATTTCTCACCCACAGCTGTTACAAAAATTTCTAAATTCACTTGTAACAGCCCTTCAAAACACTCCCACAGGGGATGCTGAGACCAAGTGGGCCCACATCAGAGACGCCATCTATGAGTCAGCTTTGACCACCTACGGCAAAAGTGCGAAGAGAAATGCAGACTGGTTTCAATCTCATAATGAAGAGCTGGAACCTGTCATAGCCGCTAAGCGCATTGCACTTTTGAACTACAAGAAAGCCCCCAGCGATTTAACATCCGCAGCACTTAAAGCAGCCAGAAGTACTGCACAAAGAACAGCTAGGCGTTGCGCAAACGACTACTGGCAACACCTATGCAGTCATATTCAGCTGGCCTCAGACACCGGAAACATCAGAGGAATGTATGATGGCATGAAGAGAGCTCTTGGGCCAACCATCAAGAAGATCACCCCCCTCAAATCTAAATCGGGGGACATAATCACTGACCAACGCAAACAGATGGACCGCTGGGTTGAGCACTACCTAGAACTGTACTCCAGGGAGAATGCTGTCACTGAGACTGCCCTCAATGCAGCCCAGCCTCTACCAGTCATGGATGAGCTGGACATACAGCCAACCAAATCGGAACTCAGTGATGCCATTGATTCCCTAGCCAGCGGAAAAGCCCCTGGGAAGGACAGCATTACCCCTGAAATAATCAAGAGTGCCAAGCCTGCTATACTCTCAGCACTACATGAACTGCTATGCCTGTGCTGGGACGAGGGAGCAGTACCCCAGGACATGCGCGATGCCAACATCATCACCCTCTATAAAAACAAAGGTGACCGCGGTGACTGCAACAACTACTGTGGAATCTCCCTGCTCAGCATAGTGGGGAAAGTCTTTGCTCGAGTCGCTCTGAACAGGCTCCAGAAGCTGGCCGAGCGCGTCTACCCTGAGGCACAGTGTGGCTTTCGTGCAGAGAGATCGACTATTGACATGCTGTTCTCCCTTCGTCAGATACAGGAGAAATGCCGTGAACAACAGATGCCCCTCTACATTGCTTTCATTGATCTCACCAAAGCCTTTGACCTCGTCAGCAGACGTGGTCTCTTCAGACTACTAGAAAAGATCGGATGTCCACCAAAGCTACTAAGTATCATCACCTCATTCCATGACAATATGAAAGGCACAATTCAACATGGTGGCTCCTCATCAGAGCCCTTTCCTATCCTGAGTGGTGTGAAACAGGGCTGTGTTCTCGCACCCACACTTTTTGGGATTTTCTTCTCCCTGCTGCTTTCACATGCGTTCAAATCCTCTGAAGAAGGAATTTTCCTCCACACAAGATCAGGGGGCAGGTTGTTCAACCTTGCCCGTCTAAGAGCGAAGTCCAAAGTACGGAAAGTCCTCATCAGAGAACTCCTCTTTGCTGACGATGCTGCTTTAACATCTCACACTGAAGAATGCCTGCAGAGTCTCATCGACAGGTTTGCGTCTGCCTGCAATGAATTTGGCCTAACCATCAGCCTCAAGAAAACGAACATCATGGGGCAGGATGTCAGAAATGCTCCATCCATCAATATTGGCGACCACGCTCTGGAAGTGGTTCAAGAGTTCACCTACCTAGGCTCAACTATCACCAGTAACCTGTCTCTAGATGCAGAAATCAACAAGCGCATGGGTAAGGCTTCCACTGCTATGTTCAGACTGGCCAAGAGAGTGTGGGAAAATGGCGCACTGACACGGAACACAAAAGTCCGAGTGTATCAGGCCTGTGTCCTCAGTACCTTGCTCTACGGCAGTGAGGCCTGGACAACGTATGCCAGCCAAGAGCGACGTCTCAATTCACTCCATCTTCGCTGCCTTCGGAGAATACTTGGCATCAGGTGGCAGGACTATATCTCCAACACAGAAGTCCTTGAAGCGGCCAACATCCCCAGCTTATACACACTACTGAGTCAGCGGCGCTTGAGATGGCTTGGCCATGTGAGCCGCATGGAAGATGGCAGGATCCCCAAAGACACATTGTACAGCGAGCTCGCCACTGGTATCAGACCCACCGGCCGTCCATGTCTCCGTTATAAAGACGTCTGCAAACGCGACATGAAATCGTGTGACATTGATCACAAGTCGTGGGAGTCAGTTGCCAGCATTCGCCAGAGCTGGCGGGCAGCCATAAAGACAGGGCTAAATTGTGGCGAGTCGAAGAGACTTAGTAGTTGGCAGGAAAAAAGACAGAGGCGCAAGGGGAGAGCCAACTGTGCAACAGCCCCAACAAACAAATTTCTCTGCAGCACCTGTGGAAGAGCCTGTCACTCCAGAATTGGCCTTTATAGCCACTCCAGGCGCTGCTTCACAAACCACTGACCACCTCCAGGCGCGTATCCATTGTCTCTCGAGATAAGGAGGCCCAAAAGAAAAAGAACTGTACAAAAGTATAGCCTATGAGCCTGTGGGACTACATTTAGAATAGTTTTAGAGCAGTGTTTCATATTAGGGAAAGGGTTCTTGTTCCCTGATCACTTTGCCTTCTTGCAAAAGCATTGGTCTGTAACTGACAGGGAATTAACACATTTCTAGGGAATTAACACATTTCTAGGTTATTGCATGGCACTGCCCTTCAATCTGCATAGAGACATGAAACCTGTAAACAACATTTTTGTGTCACTGAACTCAGTTCCTAATCATGGAATAGCAATCTTCCTTAAACGTTGTTCTTCAGTTTCCTGTAATCAATTCCCAGTTTCCTAGTGGCTATCTTTTGCAGCCTCTTTGATATAGAGAGAACGGATTGATTGCTTTGTCCATCTCTGACCTTTATAGCTACCATAATGAGCTTGGCATCGTCTAAGCACTACTTACTGGTTTACCTTCTCTTCTCTTCTACTCATTTCAACTATGGTGATGTCATGCGCTATGGGGCATGCCCTTTCACCTTGATTTCTCAATAATTAGACTCCATTCTCAACTTGTGCAATGATGATCTTGAATGTCACAGTTACACTCAGAAAATTTGCTGCAACCAACAAGCAAGGGGTCAATATCACAAGCTTGGCAAGATGACTGTTTTCCATGGCTTAGGATTGTAGTGCTTTGTACGTAAATGTGTGGAGCTGTGAAAAGAGAAGCGGATTTCAACAAATCTAAGTATGAGGGAGAATATTCGTGTTCATATCCAGTCCACCAGTGGATGGTGGCCGTTGGCAGTTTACACAAGGTAGTCCTGAAACACAGGAGTAGTGGCAGGATATTTTACTTGAACGGATATGTTAAGTCGTGTTGGCTCATTGACAGCACCCTTATCTCTAATCAGACGATCATGGCTTCATGCCCCATATCAGGAGTGGAGTGTGTCAGATAAAAGCCAAGCTTGGGGTGACATTCCATGGCAGATGAGTATCGCACATTTGCTGCTGAGATTTTCGGGTTTATATCGATGTGGTTGAGCTTTATCCAGTTTTTGGATTAACAGGATAATTAGAGTAACTAGTCCAAGATCACAAAATAGGTTTGAATGAAGAACTATTCAGTCGACCTGAGTGGCACTCCTCTTACTGGACACAAAACCCATCTCTTCCACCCAATGTCAGATTTTGTTTGATAACCACTCCTGTGAAGCACCTTGGGTCATTTTAATAAGTTAAGAGCACTAGCTAAATGCAAGTTGCTGTATCAGCACACTGTGCCCACAGTATGAACTATCTACAGGATGCACTTTTAACAACACATCAAGCTTACCTCATCTGCACCTCTCTACTCTATAACCTCTATCATTTAAGAAGGGCAAGAACAGCAATGTCATGCTCCAAGTTGTACGACATACTGACAGGTATATATCACGATTCTTTCATCATCGCTGGGTCAAAATCCTGGAATTTCCTACCTAATGCCATCAGCACAAGCACTGCAGTGGTTCGTGGCGAAGACCCATCACCACCTCAGGTTTTCTAGTGGATGGGCAACAAAGGTAGCCATGCCCACATCTCAAGAGCAAATAATTAAAAAATGGCAGTTGTACTGCTTTCCATTAACGTAGCCCTGAAGAGGCAGAAAAGACTTCAGTTTAAAGTCTTATGTGAAGGATGACATATCCAACAACTCAACACTTCCTCAATACAGTTACAAAAATTGCAATGTTAGTAAACATTGCAGCAAGCAGCAACATCCCTGGTGAATCCCTATGAGGTTCAGGTCAGGAAATTACAAAGAGGGCTAAAGGAGAGGAATGTCCTCTGTTTCTTTCATTTGTGTGCCCAGATCTTGGCATCTTCTTCAATCCCTCTCCACTCACTGCCTAACTTGAGCTCAAATTTTATCAACAACAGTAACCTAAAAGCATTCTGGTTTGTGATGTAAAGTATCCATGCTGATTATCTTCTCTAAGACGCTTCTTAAAACCTACCTCTTTGACCAAGCTTTTGGTCACCTGTGCTAATATCTCCTTAAGTGCCTCAGTGTCAAATTTTATTTGATAATTGCTCCCATGAAGCACCTTGGGACATTTTGCGACATTAAATGTGCTATATGAATGTAAGTTGTTGTTGTTGTTGTTTACTTGTTCTGCTTCTTTCCACCACTCCTGAAGACGCAGACTCGTGTTGGTGTTTTTGACAGGTGCCAGCAACACACTGATGTCCCAGCGCAGTGGCCTTTCCTCCGGCTGAAATTTTTAATCCTCTTTCAGTACTTTGCGCCCCTCATGAAGTATGGCGACCTGGACATTAGGGCTTTCATCAGCGAAGCTGGCAGGGAGTGCGTACAGGCAAAATATGAGCACATGGCCTGTGATTTTCCCCCCATTAAAATTGGTGTTGCTGGAATTTGATAAAGTTTTTTGTCGGCAAGGGTATTACAGAATCAAGATGGGTGGATGAAGTTAAGATACAGATCAGCCATGATCTAATTAAATGGCAGAACAGGCTCGAGGGGCTGAATGGCCTTCTCCTGTTCCTATGTACTAGGAGCCTGGAATCAGTCCTATTTATAGGAGTTGCGCTACAGAACATGTTCACATTCAGAATCAAGTTCAACAACAAGCTCATCCTTCACCACCTCCCCAAAATTCCAATACCCGGTGCTAGTTAATGCTCAAACTGACCTCAGGTCATAGAGCCATTTCTAGCCATCCTGGGGTGAAGTATTGGAGTGGGACAGTACCTCAATATATACATAGACATATAGGCCAGAACTTTTACTCCTCCCCCCACCCTAGGAGCGGCTGGGAGGCCCCGGGGGGAGGCGTAAAATCGAGTGGGAAGCGGGGGGTGCCATGCCCCATCGCCTACCTACCCCCGCTGCTATTTTGCCAATAACGGGGGATGTGGCAAGCGGCCCTCCCACCCTAGGCCAATTGAGGGCCTTTAAGTGGCCAATTAATTGCCACTTCATGGCCTCCTCTTTACCAGCAGTGCATGGGCACTTCAGCACCTGAGGAGGCCACCCAGTAATACCTGGTAGCCTCCTTGCGGGCGAGGTGGGTGGGGGTGGGGGGGCCTTCCTGATCAGACACCCTGTGCCCCATGGAAGGGCCCCCAGCAGCACGGGCAACCCCTGCTAAAACTACTCCCCTGCCGTGCTCTTCAACTCCCACCCACCTCGCTGTGACCCAGCCGATTGTCCCTGGCGAGGCCTGAACCCCACTTACCTTCCTGAACAGTGACGTCCATCATCCTCCTTGCTGGCTGCAGTCCCAGCCATAGCCACTGCTCCTGGTGGCACTGCTTCTGATTAGCCAGCAGCTCTTGGAAGTGGGACCTCTTGCCTCAGAGGGGTCTGTAGTTGAACTTGATCCTGAATGTGAACACGTTCTGTAGCACAACCCCTGTAAATAGGAGTGATTCCAGGCTTCTAGTACATAGGAACAGGAGGAGGCCATTCAGCCCCTCCCAGAACTGAGGCCAATTCAGGGTCTGGGCCACGCAAAATTGCAGCCTGGCTTCCAGGCCGGGCGGAGGTGGGCTCACCCCTGACCTTTTCTCCAGTGGGCGGGGCCATTGCCACAATGTAAAATTCCAGCCATAGAATAGTTAAAACCTGATAACTAATGACAGCATTTCTAATATCCATTAGGGAACGTTATTTTTAACTTATTTGAGGCTTACAAAATACCAAACATTCCATCACTTTCAGGGTTTCTTTTTTGTGTTCTTAACTTTCGCAAAGACATCAAGATCTCGGTGTCTAAAAAAATGTTGATTAGATGATGACGTCATCTGTTCTGGAAATAGAATAGTCAGCTGGGTGTTAGTTTTCTCACTTCAGTTCTGTCATTGACCACACTGAATTGGACTGGAAACCTTTTCTGTTTTTGTGTGTGTGTATAATATATATATATATATGGATGTTTTTGTCCACATAGGGTTAAGCTGGATAGCTGTTGTCAATTGACCCCTGAGGTGCTACTAATTTAGTTTCACTGTCTGAAACAGTGACACAGAGCCATGGCAAAAAAGGCTTGATTCTACATTTGCAAGGAAGGGCTATGACTGCACGCTGTCTATTAAAACTGTAGGGAACTTCCGTTTATATCATGTAGGAATACGATTGAGGAAGTCAAGTGCCCAGATTCTGCTGTTCAGATTTCCTTCAGAAAATCTCTCTCTCTCTCTCTCCCTCCCCCTCTCTCCCTCCCCCTCTCTCCCTCCCCTCTCTCCCTCCCCCTCTCTCCCTCCCCCTCTCTCCCTCCCCCTCTCTCCCTCCCCCTCACTCCCTCCCCCTCTCTCCCTCCCCCTCTCTCCCTCCCCCTCTCTCCCTCCCCCTCTCTCCCTCCCCCTCTCTCCCTCCCCCTCTCTCCCTCTCCCTCTCTCCCTCCCCCTCTCTCCCTCTCCCTCTCTCCCTCTCCCTCTCTCCCTCTCCCTCTCTCCCTCTCCCTCTCCCCCTCTCCCTCTCCCACACACACACACGCCCACAACATATGCCTTTAAGTTGTCTAATTTACAGTAAATTTGATTTCCATTTTATTGAGTGTTTGAGGTTGTAATATGCAACAATCCAGATGCACTTTATTAAGCACTTAAGCTTTTGGAATATGACGTGTAAATCTGTGTGCTTGTAAATATATTAATTCATAAATTCTTTATTTTATTGTAAAGCTAATGCAGGCTGTCGACGCAAGGGCATTATTCATATCCCTTCTAATTGCCTTTTGTAGGAGATGGGGCTGGTGACGAGGTCTGACGTCCATGGGGGGGGTGATGGCAACACACATTTTTCAGGATTCGATTTGCTATTCAAACTAATACTCAGCCACTAGCTTATTTATAGAGGCTGCAACTGATATCAGTGTCACCTCATTTGCCTATTGTGTCAGTGCAATTTTGCCATCAGAGAAAGGTGATCAAACATTATCGCTAATGGCCACCTGCCTTTTCTTTTTCCTCTCTTGTCCTCTCCAGCTGTGGAAGACCGAAAGTTGTTCATAGGGATGGTTTCGAAAAAGTGCAACGAGAACGACATCAGAGTGATGTTCTCAACGTTCGGGCAGATAGAGGAATGCAGAATTCTACGGGGACCTGATGGGTTGAGTCGAGGCAAGTGTGCAATCCATCCTGTCTGTTTTTTTCCCAGTGCTAATTGGAACTATATGTCACAGTCAGTGAAGTAGAATGGTGCATCTTCCATTCAAAATGTTGCCTATCAATATGTTTACTCCAGCATGGTGTTAACTCTCTCAGCTCCTCCAGTGAGGCATTTTAAGCCCATGATGCCCAGTACATTAATCATTGGATTCTCTTCAGTCAAATTATCATTAAACCGTAACTCCCGTCATGGCAGCTTCAGAAGAGTCATTTCAAAAGATAAGCAAAAACTATTTTTTTTGAAATCCTATTACCAAGTGGTTTTAGACCTATTAAAGTTCCCCAATTGTGACAAGGTTAATAACCTTCTATCTTGTCACCAGTAGTCATTTAATTGAAGTTTTTAAATGTTTCAAAACCTTCTCTTCAGGTTAGACACTGGGGGCCTAAATCTTAAGTTGAGGAGAAAATCAATTTGCAAATACTTCAATGAATTTAAGAAAAACCGTGTTGCTTTGATTTTGGCTCCATTGTTAACTCCCACCACCCCGTGAAAACTGGGCAAGTTGTAATCACCTAATTATAGGGAAGGATGTTGCTGCTCTTGAGAAGGCACAGGGAGAAAACGAGGGCTAGGGCTGTGCCATGAGGATAGCGTCCAAATGATGGGGTTTGACTAAAATTCACCCCATTGTGTCATGTGCTTGTAACCAAGAGAAATAAATGGTTTGCTAAACTGTTTTCCACAAAGTCCTCGGCCTATTATTCACTGGCTCAGCTGCTCTCTGCCCCAATTAACGAACATTCATGAAATAAAATTTTAGTTGCTTTCTCATTGCACTCGTAGTCAGGATAAAGTGAGGCTCTGCTGAGCAGTGGCACAGGGCTTTAAAAGATTGCCTGACCCTCAATTGATAGAGCAAAAAAAAAATGTGTACAGCCCATTTAGAGCAGGCAGGAATTGAGAGAGAGAGAGGCAGTAGGTTACTAAGCAAAAATTAGATTCTTAAAGAAATGTCTATCAATATTATATAAAAATGCATATAGGAACTTTTGTGTATTCTTCCCCACCCCCCCTTATTTCCCCCCTCCCCCCCCCCCCCCACCCCGCGCATCCCCACCGAAACCCTCCAGCATTGGAATCCTGTCCTTATGAAAGTAGAAATTGTTTTTGGGAAGGCAGATTAAAACCTTAAAATCAAGGAGCATGGGACACATTTCTTTGGGATTCTCTCTGCATTTAATTCCACCCATGCACCCACTCCCCCACCCATCTATGCAGTGTTAATAAAGTAATTTTTCTGACGTCAGGCATCACAATAGTAGGAATGACAATCTCGGTTTAGCACAGTACACAACATGGGAGCAATCTACACCGGGTTTACAACCCGGTTAAGTTGCAGAAGAGGGAGAGATGTGAGGTGGATGGTTGCGGAAACTGGTGGTGGCTAAGTTTAGGCCTCTGGTATTATTGATGATTAATGTTATACTAGGTTCTGGGCTCGACTGGTGAACTTACAAATAAGCGAACAAGTACAAACGTATCATCAAAACCCATAACTCCTCTGTCAGTATAGGTGAAAAAGAGCCAGCGCCTGAGGGAGGAATGTTTCAGTCTATCACAACTGCTGCAGGGTCCCGCTCCCTGAAATGTTATAACCCATCTCCTTTTCCCAGATGCTGTTGTGTATTTGCAACATTTTCTGCTTTTGTCTCCCTATATCATCATCTTCTCATTTACTCGAGCACTTGGAGAGTCTGTCACTGCAGCCGGCCCTTGGCTTCTAAGGAGCTGAGGGTAGGAGTGAAATAATTAAGGATAAAATTAAATGAAAAACAACAGATTTGGATTTAGAATAAGCATTGTTTAAACATAGACGCTGTGCCATTACCTCAAGAGAAGGCAAAGCCCATTTAATGACTAATTTATCCATGATTAAAAGCGACAGACCAGTTACCTCTCCTGGTAAATGGAGCTTAGCAGGTTAAAGCTGTGCATTACCAAGCAACTGCAACCTTACTACGGCAAAACCCATTCTGTAAGAATTCTGCCCTTTTCCCTGTAACTTTTATTGGGCTGAATGGTGCAATCATATTTCTCTTTATTTCCCTCTCTCAAACAATGGAGGTAGTTTAACACTCGAGTGAAAGATAGACTTCTTATCTAGATGACAGAGGTAATAGATGTGTTAGAAAGTGTACTCTTTGACAGCGGGAAAAGTGGCTTGCTTCTGATCATGTTAGACAGATGGAAATTACTTTCTGAAATCGTACCGCGGGCACAGATAGTATTTATTGGGTTGGAGGAAATGCAGGACCTAATGCAAGATTGCAAAATTTAAAAAAAATTTAAGTGAAGACTGCTCTTTCCATCAACCTCCTTTTGCCAGCCCAAAGATAACCAACACTGAATATTTAATAAGGCAGACTCAATATTAGCCCCATCCGTGTACACTTCCATTCTCGGCAAAACCGCGTTATCAGTAGCACAGAGGGCTCAAGGAAAAGATAAAGCTGACAATTGTAACTTTATTGTCAATTCCTCACAGGTACTGGGAAGCTTATTGAAATGTAATTTTTTTCACACAAGAAAAAGAGTGCTATATTTTTATTTTATTTTACAAAAGCTGAGGTAATCAGGTAAGATTCATTTTCAGGAAAATTTGAACCTGGTAGGATGAAGGGAAAAAAAATTGATGTAGGATTTAAGCCCAGTGATAACTTTCGCAAACCTCCTAGATACCATCACCTAAATGCCTTTTAAGGAGGCTGCATCCAGCTCCCAACTATTCCTTGTCTGAAACTGTGCTGTGAGAAACAGGGGATTTATGTTAACTGTCGTCAGTCTGAGCTCCCAGGCTTGAACATGGACTTGGCATTTCTCCAAAAATGGAGATCATTTTTAATGCTGAAGAAAAATCAAACTGAATAAACATTTTCATTGGTCTTCCCTATTAAAATTTGAGAAGTGGTGGCCACCTGCTGTGGATGTGTCCATCGGGGTGGGTGAGGGGCGTGCTCCATGTGCAGGTGTGCAAGAAAAGAAACACCTTCTCGTCCCTTTAAAGCTTCGCCTACAACCAGGCATAGTCACGCAGAATTCTTCTGTCTATCCTCCCCGCTCCCCACCCTCCAAATAAAAGAATGACACTGCCCAGGGCTTTCCATGCATTCAGCAGCCCGTCTGTCAATCCCAACCAAGCGTGCCCGAGGATTGAGCATTTCATTTGGGTCGTCACCAAATTTCATAATTGGTTATCTGGATTGCTTGAGAAAAGAAGCCAGCTGGGAACTATTCATTTGTCACCAAGTCTAATAAGACACTGACAATCTCATCTGCATCATTTAGGCCCCCCCAACCTTCTCTCTCTCTGTCTCTCGCTGTCTCCCAATCCCTGACTCTTCGAAGCTCCTAGGTGGCAAGTGTGACTACAGTCACCAAAGATGAATTTGGGAACGGTTTCACTGCACAGTCTGTAGTTATATTTTGGAAATCATTGTAGTTTTGAAATTATGCAATACATTATTAGACAAATGCTTGACTGGTTCGTATGAAATTTCCTTTTGTCTGTCTCTTTAACAGAGATGATAACCCATTAAAAATATGGGGCGAAAGAACTTCTGTTTTGTGTCTCAGAATTGCTTCAATTTATTCTTCCCCACAATCATTCCTCTTTAGCCATGGAGTGTTATACGGTTTCCAATCCCGAACACAATGAACCATGAGATGAGAGAAGCTGGGTTGTTAGGACTTTCATTCTCCAGCCCACCTTTCAGCCCCCATTATAACCCAGTACCAACAATAAGCCCCTGATAAATGAGTGACGACAAAGGTGGGAAGCTTGCCTAACCTGTCTCACTCTACTATGCCAGCAAAGTGATGATCAGAAATAAAAGCAGGAAATACACAGCAGAGCAGTTAGCAACTGAAAGATGAAAAAGTAGGCCTTTTTTTCCCCAGTGGAGAGCCTTAGAACAGTTCTCGAAAGACTCCTATCTGAGATGTTAACCTCTCCTTTCTCTTTCAGCTGCTGACTGGCCTGCGGTCATCCAGTAAAGAGGGTTTCCGGCCTAGATATATAGATTCTTAGCTCAAGCCCACGTTGGTTATTGTACTTTGCCACTCCCATAGAAATCTGGCTCATTCCACTTGGTCAAAGCAAAGCCACTGGCGGTAATATTACAATGACAACTTGCATTTATATAGTACCTTTAATGTAGTAAAACATCCCAAGTTGCTTCACAGGAGCATTATCAAACAAAATTTGACACCGTACCACATAAGGAGATATCAGGACAAATGGTCAAAAGCTTGGTTAAAGAGGTAGGTTTTGAGGAGCGTCCAAAAGGAGGAGAGAGGGCTAGAGAGACGGAGAAGTTTAGGCAGAGATTTCCAGAGCTAAGGACCCAGGCAACTGAGGGCACGGTCACCAATGGTGCAGTGATGAAAAGAGGCCAGAATTGGAGGAACACAGCTGTCTTGGAGGGTGTTGGGACTAGAGGAAGTTAGAGATAAGGAGCAGAGAGGCCATGGAGGGATTTGAAAATGACCAGTAGATCAGCGAGCATAGGGGTGATTACAAAGGATTTAAATTCTTTGATGGTCATGGTAGATTGGATAAAATAGATGACAGCTGCCTAATTTAGGGAGATGAAACAAGGGGAAATCTAAAACTATTCATTTAAAACCAAGCAATAAAATAAATTTGCTACGGGGTGTCTTCTAAACGGGTCTTTGGTTGAGATGATTTATAACCATGTTATCGTATATATGGTACACATTTGAAAAGACAATGTGAATGCGAAGAAGACTGCATTGATAAATGGGCTCACTAGTTTCCCTGAAGCTTTTTCTGAATTCCTCTATGATGTCAAAGGAAATCTCAGAGCCTCCTGTAATCTGAGGAACCTGTCATTTCCCTATGTTACTTTGAACCCTCCAGTATATTTTTCGAAAGAGAACATCATTTCCGCTCAATTCTGCTACTAGTCCAACCCTGGGGGTCTCAGCAATGGTCAAAACCCAGCAGCCAGTTATCTCACACCCCGAGAGAGTGCACTATCAGAAGCATTGGTGTGTACAAATATGTTAATTAAAATGAACAGAAGGAAGCATGAGCTTATTAATGTAACAGACAATGTATTTTGAATTATTTATTTAATTCAAGGAAGAAAATCTTATTTTAGTTTCGCCCATGAAGCAAAATAAGCAACTGGCCTATTCCTCCTTGCCTTAACCCTCTCAGCCCACTCCATACAGAAGTGTGGTTTGAGAATCTCAATGGAAGGAACAACTGTGTGTGTTCAAATGCTGGGATCCACGTGCACTAAGGTTGTACAGCACAGTGAGTTTTATGTCGTCTTTCCAGTGCGGCAGCTGTGTATGTAAAATGGTGTGCTGACCTACTTTTCTTTCTCTCGTGAGTGCATTAACCAAGGTGCTTTAGGGGCCAGCAGCGAGGGGAGGGAAGGCATGGCTTGCTCTGACTGCTCTTGGCTACAAAACAATGCCAGTGAAAATGAAATGTTAAAAAGCTGTTGTATTTTCATGTACTACTGAGAACAGTGTCGTCTTGTGGCCGTTCTCGTAGAGTTGTGTTGGTTTAACAAGCGTCCAATCCTCTTGTCTTGTTGTTTTTTTTTGTCTCTCCTGCTCCCCTGTCCCCCTTGTCCCCACAGGCTGTGCATTTGTCACGTTTTCCACAAGGGCAATGGCACAGAATGCAATCAAAGCCATGCACCAGTCTCAGACCATGGAGGTACTGTATCGTCTGCCCTTTACTTGTTTCTTTGTGAATATTGTGGAATGTGGGAAAGCTGCAGTATATCTCCTAGTAAAACATCATCTCTCACTCACAACTATGTAGCTTTTTCCAAGTTTTGATGTGTGTCTATATCTACAATTTGAACATGCTACAATATTGCAAAGGGATAATCTTTTGCATTCAATGAGTTCTTCCTAAGTTCCTCAAAGCATCTCCCAAATTCCCACACCTGGAGTTGGACATTCTCCCACTGTTGTACTCCTGCGAAGAGGTGGAATCTTTTTTTCTGAAAAACAATACTTGTTTTCCCCCTAAAACAAAAGGTTGCTGAAGGAACTCAGTTGATGTGCTTCCCAGTGTGAAACTGCACCATAACCACACAGAAAACTCTCATGATTTTCTCAAGGACAGATTTGAAGGGCTATGGGGGGAAGAGCAGCCGAAGGGGTGGGGGGTGGTTGCAGGTCGAAGTGCGACTAAATGGATAACTATTCCAAAGAGCTGGCGCAAGCAGAGTGGGGCGAATGGCCACCTGCGCTGCAAAATTCTCTGAGTTGATCTTTGGTTTATGTCGAGCTAGTTGATCTCAGACGGAGCAGTGCTGTAATAGACCTCAGTTACAAAGGGAGAATACTTTGACCAACCCCCTGATAGTTAACCGTGACCCTGCTAGAAAATACAGGTGAAGGGTTTTGGATGAGTTCACGATCGAGGTTGACTATTGTGCCCACCTTTGGCGCTGACCGTTAAGGAGCCCACTGACCCTTACCGTCAAAACCTCTTGGGCCCAGAGGGTAGCCCTGCATATTCAAGCACAGCCAATGCTTTCAGAGTGATGGAATCTGTGAACATAGAATAGCATTGAAGCTGTCTTAAAAGGCCATTTATAATATGTTTGTTTAATTGCTGTTCGCTTTCCAGAAATTGTGTGCATGGGGATTTCGGGAGAGGACGTGATCAGCCTGCACTGTGATTCCCTCGCAGTCAAATATCCTGACAGCACTTGCCTTTGTTGCCCGCATAAGTCGAGTGGCAGTTTGGGCTGCCAGTGCCCATTGTCACCTTTAGGGGTCAGCACCTCAGGAAGGGAGAGGAAAATAACTTGGAGGAACTTGGAAGTGGATAGTGCAATGCAGAATCCAATCCTAATTGAATTTGTTAACCGTTTCAAAAGCCAAACATATTGCCCACATTATAATGGGGCTTGCAAAAATATACTGCAGCTTTAAACAGGGTGGAATGTGTTGGGAGAAGGTAACTTCCTGGAAATTACAGCTTTATAACAATCTGCATATGTCTTCAAACACTGTTTAACCACAGGTCTTAAAGAAGTTAGCGCATAAAAGTGATCAGCTAACAACTTGTTGCACTCATTAAAAATAAGATTGACCTCCCTAATTGCTCAGTAGTGGCTGTGGTTCTTAACTTAATCACAAAGCAGATGTTGAAGTCAGCAACGTCCTGCTAAGAGACCAAAGGTTAAACGTGTTTTAATTTGTTTTTGCTGTGTGTGTTTTTTTTTTTGACCAAACCTCCTTAAACAGGGAATTGGCATTTAAAACTAATTTAATTTCTTTCTCATTCATGTGTTGTTTCCGGTTGTTTAATCTTTGTAGTGGTTGTGTTTTTCTGTCCTTGTTTTTTTTTCCCCCCAACCCCCTTCTCCTTCCCTTCTCCCTGTATATTCCACTGTTAGCTATAAAGACTTCTTTTTCTCTGCCTTATACTGGTTGCTGAGGTATCTGGTTCAACTGCTGAAGACAACACTAAGTTATTACGTTGCACATGGGCTGGGTGAAGCACCATAGCAAGCATCTTTATTTAATTTTTTCAAAGTCACAAGCAGCAAGAAGTTGCTTGTCCTATCAACGCTCAAAACTGCCAGCATTCCACCATCTCATCCTGGCATCCAGCAGTGTTGTGAATCTCCCTGAATTCTGAGACCCTGATTTTCGTGGTCAGGGGATGGCAGGGTGGGGTTGGGCCACTTCTGACCCAGGACCCTTCCCCTCCCCCAACATGGCCAGCCTGACAGGTTATGGAGTCGTGGCTCCCCTGCCCCGCTCAGGCCTCAGACTAAAATAGATCAGCATCAAGCATAACTTGCATTTATATAGCACCTTTTAATGTCGTAAAATCTCCCCAGGCACTTTACAAGCATTATCAAACAAAATTTGACACTGAGCCATATAAGGGGATATTAGACCAGATGACCTTGCCTGCACATTTAAACAGGATCCTGCCAGCTTAGGGCAGCTATCCCTGTTCTGTTAATATTCAGACCTGTCGGGAAGGCAGCGAGATCAAAGTTGGTAAGTCTTTCCCCTTTTTAAAAAAAAAACTACAGTCCCAACCAGCCCCCATCCCCACCAAACCTGGGTTCCATCAGGCAGGTTTGGAGAGAATGGTGGTGGGGTGGGGGGGGGGGGTTGCGGGGAGCAGTCAGGGATTAAAATCAGGGCCTGAATCTGTTGTCTCCTGCCTAGTAGATTATTCCAGACATGTATGCCCTGCTATGTGCAGACATTTCTTCTGGTATCTCATTAGAGTTTGTTTGTTTTTTCTAGTGAACACTTGGTCCTGTATTCCTGCTTCACTCTAAAGCAATCCATTCAGCATTTAGCTTATCTAAGCCATTTAATAATTTATTAGCTGCACTAAGGTTCAGCATTCTATCCCTGCTCTGTGCGGCTGTGGCAGTACAGGGGCTATAAATGGTGTCGGTGTCATTGTCTTTGGATAAAGTGGGAGTGGAGCAGGGGGGGTCGAATCCTAATTGCTACCCAGTGACCCCTTGTTGTAAAGTCTGTGTTGGGTGTTTACTCCATCCCAAGCTTGGATTATGTGCTGTCTGGGCCCATACATACTGGGTAAACACTTGCTTTGAGGTAATGGAGAGTGCACCCTTGGAACTGCAGCCTCAACTGAGTCAGCATCATGAGGGGAGGAAAACTGTAAAATAGCAGAATGTTTTTATTTTATGCAAACCTCTTAAGCATGCAGTGGCACTGGATGATAGCATGGAAGTGCACATCTGTGATTGCTCATGCATTGATTTCAGATCTGCAGCAGTTTAGAGAAGCTGAACGGAGTCCAGGAGTCTTTGAGAGAGAAGGAGGGGAACTTGGTGAGCTAGGCTCTCTTACACGTCGAATTGTGGAATGGTTACAGCACAGAAGGAGGCCACTCAGCCCTTTGAGCCTGTGCCTGCTGTCTGCAAGAGTAATTTAGCTAGTCACACTCCCCTGCCCTTTCCCATAGCCCTGCAAATTGTTTCCCCTTCAGATGCTTATCCAATTCCCTTTTGAAAGCCATGATTGAATCTGTCTCCACCACACTCTCAGGTAGTGCATTCCAGATCCCAACCACTCATTGTACAAAGGTTTTTCCTTGTGTCGCCTTGGGTTCTTTTGCGTTATATCAGTGTCCTCTGGTTCTCGACCCTTCTGCCAATGGGAACAATTTCTCTCTATCTGCTCTGTCCAGACCCCTCATGATTTTGAACACTTCTATCAAAACTCCTCTCAGCTTTCTCTGCTCTAAGGGGAACAGCCTCAGCTTCTCCAATCTATCCATGTAACTGAAGCCCTTCAGCCCTGGAAACATTCTCATAAATCTAACTTCACCTAGTAATCAGCAGTAATGTGGTACTGAGAAGGCCAGGGATCAGAAGCTTGGCTCACACACTTCCCAGCAGCCAGAAGCCCAGGGCAGAGTGGCGCCCAGCAACTGAAGATTTGGTATTAGAGACACTCCCTGCCCGTTTCCCAGCAACTCTAGCCCTGTGATCAAGGGCCTCTCCTCACACACCAGCGAAGACCAAAGATATAGGCCCAGACACCTGCCCACGTACCTTTTGGGGCAGCTACAGGATGGCATTATGGTGCCTGGCACTAGGTTACTACATCTCTGCTGCCAGCCTCCCTGCATGGGAGATGCATATGTGACAGGAACATTTCTGAAGAGCAAGTGGGTAAATAAATAAAACAGCCAGAAATTCGAAATAAAAAAAGTCACATCTGTAAGTCATGCTGTTTGATACGGTCTCCATTAAAACAGCAGACAGGGGAGTTCCATTTTAAACCCATTAACTCATTTGTTAAACTAATTATGCACAGCGTCAGATCAACCTGAAGCTGTTACATAAACAATTGTTACTGTTACATTAATTTTGGGAGGGGTTAAACAAGCCAATATGAGCAGTGCCCCTGAATAAATTGCCTTATTTCCCAGTGTAAATAAAAAAAATCAGGAGTGAATGTTCTTTGTTGAGATGCCAGCAATGCTAAAGGATGCCTCGACAAATTGCAGCCTGTGTTTCTGTGCAGAGTTGTATAGTCTTTCATGAATATATTGTGTGTGTGTGTTTTTTTCCTTTGGAGGTTGTCAATTATTTGTGTCCCAAAATGTAACAGAAATTGAAATCCTGTGTCAATCCTATCCCCACAGCCAAGTTTCTTAACAAGAGAAATGAAGTAACCGCTTTTATCAAGTGCCTTCGGTTAAAAATATCTCTTGTCAAAGTTCTCTGGTCACAAATGTAATGTTACCCCATCGACATGGAAATGCTTTCTGTACTGTAAAGAGCAAAAGACCAAACACTGTGGGGAAAATTGCTGCCTTGCTGGAATGTTTGGCCTTGATCTCGAGTTTGAATTTCATTCACCTGTGATATTAAACTGAGTCTTGCAAATCGGAAGGTACTCTGGGTCAATCCATGGCCTGTGTCAAATTAGCTTATTTCAGTCCCACGCGAGGGATGGGATGGGGGGGAAATTGTCTATGGTTCTTAATCTGTCCAGTCATTCCTGCTGGACAGTGCATGTGTTGATGAGGAGGATCAGTCTCAGATGTGCCGGTTGAAAAGACAATTGGCTCTTGCTCCCTGGTATTGTACATAAAGGAAGGCCACTTGGGGTAAGGCGTTGAAAAGCTGCAAGTACCCATGGAATCAGTGCCTTCGGGACAGTTGGGGGAGAACAGGCAGCAGCGCAGGTAGGTAAGGTGGTTAGGAAGGCATATGGGATACTTGCCTTTATTAGCCGAGGCATAGAATATAAGAGCAGGGAGGTTATGATGGAGCTGTATAAAACGCTGGTTAGGCCACAGCTGGAGTACTGTGTACAGTTCTGGTCACCACTCTATAGAAAAGATGTGATTGTAATGGAGAGGGTGCAGAGGAGAGTCACCAGAATGTTGCCTGGGCTGGAGCATTTCAGCTATGAAGAGAGACTGAAAAGGCTAGGGTTGTTTTCCTTAGAGCAGAGAAGGCTGAGGGGGGACCTGATTGAGGTGTACAAGATTATGAGGGGCATTGATAGGTTAGATAGGAGGAAACTTTTTCCCTTAGTGGAGGGGTCAAGAACCAGGGGGCATAGATTTAGGGTAAGGGACAGGAGGTTTAGGGGAGATTTGAGGAAACATTTTTTCACCCAGAGGGTGATTGGAATCTGGAAACCACTGCCTGAAGGGGTGATGGAGGCAGGAACCCTCACAACATTTAAGAAGTATTTAGATGACCACTTGAAACGCCATAGCATACAGGGCTATGGGCCAAGTGCAGGAATATGGGATTAGAATAGTTGGGTGCAGTATGGCCGGCACAGACACGATGGGCCGAAGGGCCTGTTTCTGTGCTGTATAACTCTATGACTCTATAACATTGACGGGGTCAGAGGGTAGGCTGAGGGCAATATGTTTGGCATTTCCTGCACTTGTCATTGGTGATGGGTCAGTATGAAGGGACATGGGCGGGGAGGAAAGGCAGAGGGGAATATATATCCCTGTTTCTGCAGTTGCCTTTTGGTAGTGGTAAGATCTGGAAGGCAAGAGGAGGAGGAAGAAATACACCAGAAGGAAAGTCGCTCCTGTTGGCTTGAGCAAAGTTCCCAGCAGATTGGTATTAGACGTGTCTATGGACTGGAATTCCCAACTATAACAAATAATCTGCCTGTGGATGGAGAATGTGAGGAGTATGCTATCCACAATAGCATCCCTCAATATTATTTTTGCTGGTTTCGTCGCTCCGTTAGTAAAAATTTCATAGATATGTGTGGCTAACAACACAAAAATATACATCATATCGCAGTGATCTTCATTGCGTTGGAACTGTAGAAACTGAACAGTCCCCACTCTGTCACGTAGCAGATAATAGAGACGTACCACTGTTGGCTGCTTGACTGCCAAGTCAGGATGGCGTTGCCCTGAAGGACCCTGCTTCAAGGAGAAACACTAGGAGCTGAGGTGAGTGTCCAGATCCCAGTGCTGGAAGAAAATACGTGCACAAAGTATAGGAGCAGTGGACCCTGGGAGAAACTCGCCCAGGAGAACAGCGCAAAGAGACTGACGAACGGGCAAGAGAGCAGAAGTTCTTGGTGGATTTTGCCAACATGGTAGAAGGCCCTCTTAGAGCTGACCACATGATGATGGCAGGAGCCAGTGGCTGCAAGACTGGCAGGCAGTAGTTGGAGCCCAAAAGGCTTGGAATAACAGGGAAATACCCAAAAAGAAAAGTGAGGGAAGAAATTGTCCAGATAGTTAGGATAGCTTGCAGTTGGTAAGAGTTCTGACAGCACAGAGGTCGAGAGTGTTGTTTTGGGATCTAGCTATTGGTATAATATGCTTCCAGTATTTTCCGATCTCCATACACTTCCTCCCAACATCAAGAGAGGTCCTCAGCTGCACCAGCAAAATAGTGTTCATGTGAAGAAATTCCGTATCTAACTCTCGCACATGCACTATCCGCCCCGACCCCCTCCACTGTCAGATCCACCCTGCAGTATAAACAGGGCAGATTTGGTGCATCAGAAACTGACACAATTACTGAGGGAGGTGGCTGAGCCTTGTCTGGAGAGAAAAACTTTGTGGATCTTTCACACCGGACATCACGCTTTGTTATAAATGCAAAACAATCTTGAGTAAAGAGAAAACCTGATATTTGATCTGGAGCCTGAAATTTACAAACTTCCCTCTGATTGGCCTCAACAGTTTATAAGCTACAAGGGGTTGGTCTACTACCAGAAGTGCTGCAGAACTCAGGCTATATGTGAGCAACGCCACAGGAGTTCTGCTAACAGGAAAATAGGAAATCAACGAGGAAGAGAAATAAAACATCATGGAGAGAAAGGCTTGTAAAAGGACAAAGGAAACAGTCATGATGGGCCAAATGGCCTCTTTCTGTTCTGTATCATTCTATGAAAAGTAATGAATAGAATGAGAGCAGACAAGCAGCGTGGGACCCTGTATCTGGGGAATAACACTCAAATAAATAACTGCCACCTCCCTGCACCACTCCCTGTTTATTTTTCATCCTGTCGCTGTTTTAATCAAGGCCTACAGTTCTCAGTGCTGAGGGGATCTGCCTACATGCCTTTAGTTCGAACTGGAAACCCAATTGCAGCTTGTAAGACCCATGAAGATGGAAGAGGAGTCACCACGATTTAAAATACATCTGCTTGGAAGAGCTGAGCCTGTGGGGACAAAATATCAGCAGAGGCTTGGGAATTAATCCCTTGCCCTGATCAACAGGAAGCATACCTTGGAGGTACCAGAGAAACCACAGTGCCAGGAAGAAGTTAGAGAATGGACGTCACTAGATGGGAAGAAGAGGCAGATTGAGGAAGCTCCATTTTTCCAATTTCAGTGGCCTTCATGGATAGCTTGTGTAAACACTTTGATCACCAGCGATGTTCTTAGGGCATCTGCGGCACTATCATGGCAGCCAAAGGTACAAATTAGACAGGACCCGATTATGTTAGATGTTCCCTCCCCATTAACACAGTGCTGGGTGTCCCTGCCCATAATCCTGAGCTGTAGCTCTCCTCACCTAAAGGAGACCAGCGCATCTTATATTTTCTCCCTTTCCAACTAATGCAAAGAATAGAGGCGGGTTTGGCAAGCATTGACCACTGCAATTTCCACCGGTCCTGCTTCTGGTTGCTCATCTCCCCACCCCTGCCCCACAATATGCTGCACAGCTAACTACAGGAAACACAGCCTGTTTGAAAAATTGAGAAAGGCCTGGTTTGCTTATCAAGAATCTATCTACCTCTGCCTTAGCCGGCCGTAAAGCCTGGGAAACGGCCCCCATCAGTGTTGCACTCTTTCACCTTCTGCCGAACCTGCTGCCAGTGCATTCAGCAGCTGGCCGATGCTGCTGTTTCCAGCCCTTGCCCCTAATGGATGCCCCAACTGCACTGATACTGATGCAGAGACCCATCCACTTGATGTGAAGGGCCAGAAGCTAGGAACTCTTGACGGGGCCAGGCTGGTAACTTTGCTGTGCACCCTCAAGGCCCCCAATCCATTTTGTTATGGCGGCAGTTGGGTTTTTGGGGTGTAAGGATTAACCTCCTCTGAGCACCAGTGGTTAAAACCTTGGTGCCAAATTGCTGTCTGTAATATTTAAATGAAACCCATTAACCTATTTGTTTAAACATAGTGCACAGAGGGAATTAAGTCTCAACCTTCAACGAACTCAAATCACTGCTGACCGTTTACCCACCAGCTCGATGTGTGTATAATGAAGCAGAAGATTTTCTTAAACATGGGATTTGTTGATCACTTGTCCATTGTACTAAGTAGGGACTGAAAGTCAGTTTAATTTGCTAATGAAAAACAGAACCATTATATTTATAAAGAAGCATTCGCCCCCATTTTATCCTGTTTGTATTTAATATACTTGCAAACATTTTAATGCATTTTATGCAAATTATTCTCAATTATCTTTTAAGGTGAACCCATTTCGTTTTAAGAGGGCTTACATCTTTAATGCAGACACTTAGAACTTAATTTTGTATCTAATTAACTCCATAAAATGTTTGGAATGGTCCACACACTTCAGAGGGAATGTTATATCGTAACTTTGCCTATACCACAACAGCCATCTTGACGGTGAGAATGTTTTCACTGGATTCCAATGATACCCAAATAGAAAAAAATATTATTTAAAGGAAGTTTTTGAAAATGCTCTTTTTGGAAAGCATGAACCATCTGTTTCCATAGTGATAATTATGGTATAGATGCTGATGCGCTAAAGGCTTGTTTATTTTTCCGTTTTAATGGCTGTTTGTTGGTGCTTTTTTGCCCTTATTTTTTTTTCAAAAAGAAACCTGTTTTATGTAACTAGAGAAAGATAATCAGTGTTAAAGAAGCCCTGAGCTTCTTGACATGCCTTTAAGGAATTAACTCGCAGGTAGAAATTGTTCCATCCCATCTGCGCGGCCAACGCACATCCCAACTGAGACCCCCAAGCGTGGCCCAAAATTGGGCCTGATTAATATTCCATGCAGAAGTCGCTGGTGCCTGCCGCACCAGCACAGGCTGCTCACATATTGCAAGTACCAAATGTCAGGTCACTACCCTTACTTGGGTCCTTCAATAGATATTATGCCTCTAATTTATATTTAAAAAGTAGCTAATGCCTGTTTTAGGCAGATACCCAGAATGACTGAAAGCCACCTATGGCAGCACTTGAAACACAGGCTCACCTCGAATCCCTTGCTCCAGTCATTTTTCAGAGGGTGGGAGTGCTGTGATTGACAGCAAAGGGCATTGGCCTGAAAATCATGCTCAACAAGGACCAACTTCTAACCCATGCTGTCTTGTTGAGGATCTTACACATTACCTTGAAAAAATGGTTCCTGTTTTGGAAAAGTGATCTCTCTATCCAATCAATGCCCTTGCGTTTTTTTGCACATTGTCAGGTGCCAATTGCTTCTGGGTTCTGATAAGGGATGTGATGTTGTCCATTCCCTACATATCAAACCCTTTACACTAAGGAGAGCAGCCAATATCTAGACTCTGCATGTCTGAGGTCAGCTGCACTCCTCCACAGATGTAAAAGTGCTCTTTTTAGATGTGCAGGTAGAAAGGTCCAGCTTTTGTTGTGGGATCTTTCAGCTGATGTGCTGTTACAATCAGTCACAGAGACGTGAGCTGACAATTATCCTTTTATCCCTGCAGGGAAACGTGTGTATGTATATCGGGGTGAGGACAGGTTTGGGATGAACCCCATGGTCAAATAAGATGTCATTGCTCACTGGGATCGTACATAACAAAATGGCCATTTGAGTGTAATAAAGGAGGGGATCTTGGGGGAGTTGTAACTTAGTACTGTTTAACACTGTGAGGGTACCAGAAAAATGTAGGATTGTTTAAAATCAATAACCTTGTAGACATTGTGTAATGGCTTTCTTTTTAAATGATTAGAAATTAATAGATTTGCTAGGATTAAGAGCTTTCAGAAAGTGAGAGGAAAAGGATTTGACTGAGACTTCTTCCACTGGTGAAATGGGCTGAATCTGTGACTGGCCTCAAACCCCATTGATCCAGTCATTTTTCAGGGGGTGGGAATTCTGCGATTGACAACGTCAGCTAAATATTGCAGTAAGCTCTGTTTCAAGGTGGAGTTGCAAAGGGTTTGAGCAGAGCAGCATTTAAAAAAAAAGAGTAAACAGACCTTTACCCATTTCCGAGATTCGATTTGACATCCTTCGTCTCTCTTAGAGGGTATGTATTAGAATTCTTACTCATTATCTTTCTAATCTGATCTGAAAGGCAAATGTGTCTTGTTAATAAGAAGTTTCATGCAACAGAGGCTGAGGAAGAGAAAATTAAACCTTTTTGTGCTGTGTAATTTTTAGCAGACTTTCTGTGTTGAAATGGTTTTTTAAAAAAATGGATTGAATAGGGGGTGACGGTTGACCAGGCTTCCTGCTCCTGATTGCTATCCATTGACTTCTGTTGAAAAGTGCTGATGCTTGGACGTCAGGTGATGGAGCTCACGGCCAAAAAGCCTGTTGACTCTTATTGCCTAACCTCACGCATGAAAGATGGAAAATCTTGGGGGCCAGGTAGCAAAAGCTGGCCAATGGCTATGGAATTGTACCCCTGCGAGGAGCCATAAAGTCATTATAGCGCAAAAGGAGGCCATTTGGCCCATTGAGTCCATGCCGGAGTTAGCGTCTTCAGAAGAGATGGTGGCGAGAAAATCAGAGGGGGTAAAAACATTTTTTAAAAAGTAGAGGGAAATGGGCAATACATTCAGACTTGACCTCTTGACTCAGAACTCAATTCTAACCATGTGTCTCTGTCTGCGACAGGGTTGCTCATCACCAATTGTGGTGAAGTTTGCTGACACTCAGAAGGACAAGGAGCAGAGGCGCCTGCAGCAGCAATTGGCCCAGCAGATGCAACAGCTCAACACAGCGACCTGGGGAAACCTCACTGGCCTGGGTGCCCTGGGACCACAGTACCTGGCTGTAAGTGGTCATTGGGGAACCAAGAACAGTGGCGAAATTGGAACAAAAGAAGTTTTCGTACCCCAAAACATGCATACAGTCAGTCTTTTTTTTTATTTCTTTCTTTCTTGATGCAGCATAAGTTGGGGTGTGAATTGGATGTCAGTGATTTAATTTCCTTCAGGGAAGGGCGGAGAAGACTAATACCCTCTGTACAGTTGGGAAAATGTTGAATATTATCAACGAGCCTCACACATTCCATTTGGTTTACATTGAGCACTCTTAACTTTATCAGCACGACAGTTCACTGTTTGGTTTCTACCCTCTAGCTTGTATTCCCAGTAATCCAGTTGTTCTGGATTCCAACGGCAGCTCCATGACGCAGTCAAATCCACATGCATAAAGCGTTCGGAACTTCCCAGCAATGCATCCCTTCAAAAACTTGCATTATTATAGCACCTTTCATGACTTCAGGATGTTACAGCCAATGAAGTACTTTTTGAAGTGTGGTCACTTTTTTGATTTGTGCACAGCAAGATCCTACAAACAGCAATACGATAATGGCCAGATAATCAGCTTTTAAGTATTGGTTGAGAGATAAATATTAGCCGGACACCTGGAGAACTCCTCAGCTCTTATTCAAAATAGTGCTGTGGGATATTCCATCTGAGAGAACATACAAGACCTCGTTTAAACGTCTCACCTGAAAGATGGCATCTCCGACAGTGCAGAGCTCCCTCAGTGTTGCACTGAAGTGTCAGCCTAGGTTATGCGCTCGAGTCTCTCGAGTGGGGCTTGAACCCACAACCTTCAAGCTCCAAGATTAGACTGTTACCACTGAGCCACAGCTGACGCATGCAAATTGATGAGCCCCACTTTTTGCTCCTTTAGTAACTCTGCTCACTGGTGAATAGGACCTTGATTGTGGCATCAATCCTAATCTGTAACAGGGCTTCTTATCATCACTAATAGCTTATTTTAGGTCCTGCAAGCAACTGAGCTGAGCCAAACCATCCCATTTATTTAAGAGTTCTTGTTGTGGCCTTGATGATAATTACTCCAAAAAGTTTGATGGATTTTTGCAAGGTGGTACTACAGAGATAGCACCGCAGCCCTGAGACAGAAGACTGTGTGGGTACAAGCCTCACCATAGGATTTGAGCATCTAATATGGGTGACACACCAGCGCAATACTGAGGGAGTTCTGCTTTGTCATAGGTACCATCTCTTGAATGAGATGCTAAACTGAGTCAGTCTGCTTAGGTGAATGTGAAATTAATCCCATGGTGCTATTTGAAAAAGAGCAGGGAAATTGTCCTGGTTGACTTTTATCCCAAAGCTACGGAAACAGATTAACCAGTTGTTGCTGTGTGTGGAAGCTTGCTGTGTAGAAGTTGGCTACTACTTGACTATGTACCAATCGTGACTGCCCTTTAAAAGTAATTCATTGGTGGCAAAGTGCTTTGGGCTGTCCTGAGAATGTGAAAGAAGTTTGATGAATGCAAGTCTCTGTTGATACTGTGTCAGCCAAGGAGCTGGAGGAGGAGAGGGGGGTAGGTGGGTGATGGTGGGGAAGTGCACAGGGACCAACAGCAGGACTCGCAGCAAGCACAGTTTACTTACTCAACAGAGTCTGTTTAAGAAGCGCATCATGGAAAAAACAGTCTTCGGAATCTAATTGAAAAGAATCTCTCTGAACTACAGCAAACAGAATTCATGACTGAAAATCTCCCAATTAAAGCAGGATGATTTCTCCAGTAAAATGCAGTGAGTGGAGGATAGTTAATTAGCACAAATGATGTGCATAAAATCATTCCCAATCACTTACAGCAGTGCGGTCTCCAGGCGTAATTGACGGGAGAATTACCCAATTGTCTTCATTCGGGCTCGGAACAGTGGTGTTCCTCTATGCAGGCTATTTTATAGCATAGCAGCAGCAGTGCTCAAATGTAAATGAGGTAGGACGGCTGCCTCCTGAGGAACTGCAGCTGCTTCCACACTGGAGTCCGCGGGGCGCTTGCCCAAGCGGCTGCAGCTGTTGCTTGGATTTCAAGCAGAAATCGTAGAACCATTACAGCACAGGAGGCGGCCAATTGGCTTATTGTGCATGTGCTGGCTCTTTGAAAGAGCTATCCAATTAGTCCCACACACCCTGCCCTTTCCCCATAGCCCTGCAAACATTTTCCTTTGGATTCGCTAAAGCTTTCCTGAATGTTCTTAGAGAACCTGATTTGCTTTAACTCATTTATTTTCCACAACGATAATGATTTCCTATTTCAGATATTGTCCAGTAGTTAGCTGCAAATTACCATTCAGTCACTTGCCTAGAAATAGCTTCTCCCAGCACTGAAACAGTCCAAGAACTGAATCAAACTGCCTGTAAACGGAATACTATATATGTTAAAGAAAAACACGCTGCATTCACTTCAAGGCAGTAATCTAATCTCAGGGTTGGAGTGATGATTAGACACATCTCGAAGTTTACTATCGGATTCCTCTGGAGCCCAGATTAGATTTTAATCTTCATATTCAAATCCAGCCATTTAAAAGAACGTACGGCACACATACAGACCATTTAGCTCAACTGGTCCATGCCAATGTTTATGCTCCACAAAGCAGCCTCCCACCCCTTTTTCTCTAACAGCATAACCTATTCCTTTCTCCCTCATGTACCTAACTAGCATCCCCTTAAATGCAGATATGCTATTCATCTCAACTACTCCATGTGTTAGCAAGTTCTACATTCTAACCACTCTCTGGGTAAAGAAATTTCTCCTGAATTCCTTATTGGATTAATTATTGACCGTCTTATATTTATGGCGCCTAGTTTTGGTCTCCCCCACAAGTAGAAACAACTTCTCTACGTCTACCCCATCAAACCCCTTTGTAATCTTAAATACCTCTATCAAGTTACCCTTCAACCTTCTCTTTTGTAGAGAAAAAAGCCCCAGCTCTAGTTATTCTCTGCTTAATTGTTCAGCCTCAAAACACACTCAGTCCTCTTGGCTTGCATACAATATGATTGTTGGAGCTGCCAGTCTGTGTACTAGCCTGGAATCTGGTGTGTCCCATCGGCTGCTGTTGCTAATCTATATATCCAATTTGGGCGTAAATGGATGGGATTATAACAGCATTAGGGGAAAATTGCCTGTCATTTATGTTTTACTTTTGTGTGGAAACAACATTTTCAGTGTATAAAAACTGAATTGCACGTTATTAATGTTTGAGAAGTCCGAAGGAAGGTTTTATTTTTCTTGGTGTGGAGCAGCCTATAAATACACCTTGAATGCAGTAAACACAGAACCTGTGGTGAGGTGTCAGGCAAGAACACTTCAGAATGAAAACATCCCCATAGCCTCACAGTTGTCTCTGGGTTAATGTACCAGCCTGCTACTGACCAGTAAAGTCAAAGAAAGTTCCGGCCTTCAGCTGTGTTGGTGCAGAGTTAGCTGAACCTGAAAGGAGTGATCTAGAGTTACTTGTGAGGACAAAGAGAGAAGGATTATTTTCTCTGGCTGGTGAATCAGTAACATGGTTTGAGTTAGTGCTAGAAGCATAAAGGGAGGGTATAGAAGATTTTTTTTCATGCATAGGAGCATGAGTTGCCATTCAGCCCATCAAGCCTGCCCCACTATTCAATATGATCATGGCTGATCATCCACTTCAATGCCTTTATCCCAAACTAACCTGATATCCCCTTATGTCATTTGTATTTAGAAATCTGTCAATCTCTGCTTTAAACATACTCAATGATTGAGCTTCCACAGCCCTCTGGGGTAAAGAATTCCAAAGATTCACAACCCTCTGAGTAAAGAAATTTCTCTTCATCTCTGTCCTAAGTGGCTTCCCCCTTATTTTGAAATTGTGTTCCCTGGTTCTAGACTCCACAACCAGGTGAAATCTCTTAGCTGCATCTACCCTGTCTATCCCTTGTAGGTTTCAATGAGATCACCTCTCATTCTTTGAAACTCTAGAGAATACAGACCTGGTTTCCCCAATCTCTCTTCATAGGACAGTCCCACCATCCTGGGAACAAGTCTGGTGAACCTTTGTTGCACTCCCTTTATGGCAATAATATCCTTCCTAAGGTAAGGGGACCAAAACTGCACACAGTACTCCAGGTTTGGTCTAACTATGGTTCTATACAATTGAGGCAAGACTTCACTACTCCTGTACTCAAATCCTCTTACGATAAAGGCTAACAGCCACCTTAATTGCTTGCTGCACTTGCATGTTAGCTTTCAGTGAGTTATTGACAAGGACTCCCAGGTCCCGTTGTACATCTACAAATGGTTATTAGGATATCATTACCACCATTAAAGCCAAGTCAACCACGATGTTTATAGAACTCCACAGCACAGAAGGAGGCCATTTGGCCCATTGTGCCTGTACCAGCTCTTTGAAAGAGTTAATCAATTAGTCCCACTCTTCACGCTTTTTCCCCATAGTTGTAATTAAGAGGAATTAGATGACCACCTGCAGAAAAATATTAGAGGAAAGAGCAGGGCAATAATAGTAATTATATCTGGTGTGCAGGTATCACCATCACAGACAACATGCACTGACGTGCTCTTCTGTGCTGAGGTGTCTACAGTTCCCACCTGGGCACCAGTTAGGGTCGACAAATGAACATGGGAAGAGGGCAAATCAGACAGCATTCACGCTCTTGTCCGCGATCCAGTGACTTCTGTTGGGAAGTGTACATATGTAAACGCAACGATAAGGCTCGTCCGCAATTCCCTATCTGCCACTCCACGGTAAATTGCCACTTGGGTGCAGTAGCATAAGACAGCCAGCAGCTCTGGAACTGGACCCCAGCAGGAGTTAGGACCTTTAGCAGACAACTTGGAAAGAGGGGTGAAAATTGGGGAAAAAAATGTGAATTATATTTACAGCACAGAAACAGGTCATTAAACCCGGTTGGTTTATGCTCCACATAAATCTACTCCCACCCTCCTTCATGTACTTATCTAGCTTCCCCTTGAATGCATCAATGCTTCTTGCCCCAACTACTCCATCTGGTAGCAAGTTCCACATTCTAGCCACTTCCTTGGTAAAGAAAAGGTGGAAAACCTTCTTAGTTCTGCCAAGCGCTGCTAGTAATAATAATGGACTGTGCCTTTCAGATGGAATGTGAAACCAAGGTCCCGTCTCCCCTCTCAGGTGGATTTAAATGATCTTGTGGCATTCAAAGAGAGTGGAGGGGATTCACCTGGTGTTCCGAGCAATATTTATCCCTCAACCAACATCACTAAAAGCAGATTATCTGATCATTTATCCGAATTTCACTTGTAGGATCTTGCTGTGACGGTATTGGCTGCCTTGTTTCTCTGCAATACAACAGATTCTACAATTTGAAAGTACTTCGTTGGCTGTAAAGTACCGAGGGGTGTCATAAGACCATGAAAGGCACCATCTTAATGCAAGTCCTCTTTCTTTTTGAAATATGGCAGAGAATCTTTCCATCTCACTGAGCTGTGAAAGTAAAATGTATTCATAGTGTTCAGTGTTTCTCAGCTGTACAGAGAATATATGGGAAGAGTGAAAATTGGGGGAAAAAAACTCGAACTGATGAGCCCTAAACACAGTGGGACCTTCTATGTATTGGAAGCCACTGTGTTTTAATAAGGGCACATTATTGTGAGGGGAGTTGTGGGAGTGGTCAAAGTGAGTCACACTAATGAAAATGTATTTAAAATGATAAAAGACAGCTGAACCTGTTTCTTCAAATGATGTTCTGTGGGTCCTATTACTCACATTTTAACTGTGATTCTACTGTTTAAACACTGATTCAAAATGATAAGATTTTTCCCATTTACCTGATTCAGGGACAAGAAACCTTGTGTTAATTGGTTTAGCCATGCCTATAACTCTTTCACATTTCAGGTAGATATGCCAGTATATTTTCCTCTGTGTGCTAATATGAAGGAATGAGGATAAAACCAGTGCCCCCAGTGTATACCGAGAATGGTTTATTTGAGTTCACATTAAGCAGCCAGGTGAAAATATACCCATCCCACTGTGAGGACTGTGAATTTGTGCTATTAGTGATGCTGGTTTTAAAACCTGCCTCTGGGAAGTGTTGTGCACGCAGATGTTGGACTGGATGCTGACGTGTAATTGGAGAAAATCACACTGTTGTCAGTGGTATCAGGTATATGCTGGGTCTTTATATTCTTTTTAAAATGGATCCACTGCCCCTTCAGGTTAAACACCAGTGTACCGCGCATGCTATCACCTTGGGTGTGTGTGTTGTGTCGGTCATCATTAACAGTGCTCCTCAGACAAGCTCAAACAGTGACTGGAGGAATCCTGTTCCTTTGCTCCCAGCCACATCCCCCGCCCTGCGTTACCCTCATATTTTACCTCCCTCTTTCTCTGATCCTTCCCTCCTCCCCCGAAGACCCACAGACTGGATTGCCAGCTGTGCTCGTGCAACCATGAATCAAACAGCCTCAATGGCAGGTGCCTGATCTGAAGCTGAAGCCTGAGCTGCTTCTGACATGATCATTCCAGTAACAATCCCGTCTGTTCCGTAGAAGTCTGTGGTGAAATGAGCCTCCCCTCCCTG
Source organism: Heterodontus francisci (assembly GCF_036365525.1). Lineage (NCBI taxonomy): Eukaryota > Metazoa > Chordata > Chondrichthyes > Heterodontiformes > Heterodontidae > Heterodontus > Heterodontus francisci. The sequence goes on along the minus strand of NC_090397.1, from coordinate 62,950,204 downwards.
CTGACAGTACTGCAGCAACATCTGCTGCCTGGCAGTATCCCCCAACGTCATGGCAACACGCTGGAAATGTCCTGACACCACCAGCACCCCACAGCTTAGTCCAATAACAAAATGGAGTCACTCCACATGACGCCATTTTGCTTCATTTCATGTCAAGTTGTTCATTGTGTTGTGTTTACACAGCTGCAAGGCTCACTGTGGGATTTAAAGGAGGACTCGTTGTCAAGCCCATCTTTCCAAGATGGAAATCACTTTAAACGAAACTCAGGCTTTCAATCACAGCATTTATTTTTGTGGTGCCTCATTGCAGACACGTGTGTGTGTGTGTTTGTTTGTGTGGGGGGGGGGAGGGGAGGGCGAGGTTTGAATGTATATCTGTGTGACACCTCAATACATGTCAAATGACTGTAAATATATACATACAGGTGCATGTAAGTACTCACTAGGCTCATTTTTCTCTATGCAACCTCTGTCCCATGCCCAAAATGAGAAAAATCCAGTAATGTCCTCATGTAAACTTGTTCTTTGCAATTTGGCGTTGTGAAAAAGGAGTAACTTCATTACAGTTTAAAATAACACATTTATTCAGCTGCTCAGTCTTGAGTAAAGTCAACCTAACAGGCCCAAGCAGGAAACTGACTGGGTCAGAGCAACATCCAGCTTTACACCCACCAGTACCCCCCACCGCTCCACCCTAATTTTGTGAAGTGAGAGTGACCGTCTCCATGAGGCACTGCCTGGTCTTGAAATTTGGCATCCTGTTTGGTGCAGAGTGACGAAAAATATTGCAGGCGCCAGTCCCCATGTCCCACTGCTGTGTGGGCCAGCACACCATAATATGGAACAACCTGGCTGTTCAGAATCACTAAAATAAAAGCAAAATACTGCACATGCTGGAAATATGAAATAAAAACAAGAAATGCTGGAACCACTCAGCAGGTCTGGCAGCATCTGTGGAAAGAGAAGCAGAGTTAACTTTTCGGGTCAGTGACCCTTCATCGGGTCACTGACCCGAAACGTTAACTCTGCTTCTCTTTCCACAGATGCTGCCAGACCTGCTGAGTGGTTCCAGCATTTCTTGTTTTTATTTTATCTTCAGAATCACTTATTCTTTCTTGACATAACAGCTGCTATCACAATGCTTACAGCGCTCTTGACCCTGGACCTGTCTCATCTCCAAGTTAACTTTATTGAAAAAAATCCATAGCCCTTTATAATCAGCTTGAGATCCACTTCACATTCCTCAAAAACCAGAAGCGAGGTGATAAAGGTTTAACATGCAATGTATAAATCAGCTTTGATTGACACAGTCTGGTTGAATGTACCCACTTGATTAGTGGAGAGTTATAATTAGTGACGGTATGTTGCTTTAAGTGGATCATGGTTTTTGAAGTGTTAAACTGATTAATTGTTTTTAGCACAACAATGTTCTTGAATCTTTATCTTACCTGGCCTTGATAAGGATTAGACATTAATATGGATTTATGCACAACACTGGTGGGAACATTCAGTATATCAGCAAGAGACTGGAGAATAAGCTTCTGAACAGAATTTTAAAACTTTGAGAGCTTAAATTTTGATATTACAATGGGATTATTTTATTTAATCACAGCTCTTGCAGCAGGCGACCTCTACGAGTAACCTGGGCGCTTTCAGTGGCATTCAACAGATGGCAGGTGAGTCAAACCAATTCCACTTTCCATTTGTCCTGTAGGAAGTGAATATTCAGCTAGTCGCACACTTTCTTATTTTGATGTTTATGTTACTGAATCACATCTCTTGGACACAGTTTCACAGTACACAAGGTTGCTGCTATTGTAGCAACTTGCATTGTGGTGGCAACTGTGCACATGGCCAAAACAAAATGGCAGCACACTGCATCCACTGGTTAAAAACCAGTCACATTTCCAATGGCTGCAACACCAATGCAACATTAAGTGTTCTGGAGAGCTGGATCCAAATCTAACTTTGTTATACTTGATATCTTTATCTAAGACCAGAATCAGCCAAGCAGTAGATGAGGGATGTGATGAGGGGCTTGAGATCTGAAGTTTGCTTTGTTACTGTCATCGATTCACTGAATACCTCAGTAACATTAGTAACTACCACCTCCGTACCATAAGACACAAAAGCAAAGCAGAAGCAAAATAGACTTTTTTTTTTAAAAAGTAGACTGCCTGGTCCAAAAATGCAGAGGTCTTAAATTCTGGAATGGTGAGTGAACTCACTTTTGCGATTTTGTTAATGATTGCTGTCCTGTATCACCGAGAAATCAGCTTAAAAATGAATCCGTATGGGTTAAGTATGGAATAAAAACAGAAATTGCTGGAAATACTCAGCAGGTCTGGCAGCATCTGTGGAGAGAGAAGCAGAGTTAACGTTTCAGGTCAGTGACCTTTCATCGGAACTCCGAGTAACTGTTCTATGAGTAACCTGGGCAATGAAAAGTCACTGACCTGAAACGTTAACTCTGCTTCTCTCTCTACAGATGCTGCCTGACCTGCTGAGTATTTCCAGCACTTTCTGTTTTTTATTCCAGATTTCCAGAATCTGCAGTATTTTGCTTTTTTTTAGTGGGTTAACTATGGGCATGCTCAAGTCACTTAAGGGATTTGATAAGTAAGAGGGGGTCAACAATGGAGCATGTCACAGAAGTAACCTTGGTGAGGGTGCAGATTGATGGACCTGGACTGTTCATTTATGTGAATGGATTGATGAAGTGTGCTTGCAGGGGCAAGGAGTTCTTTTTTCCCCAAAGGTAGGAATCCCTCTTTTAGGGTGCAATACCAAGGGAGTTCTGGTTGCCAAAGGTACACGGCCCCGAGTAGGTAGTATTGAGCAGATTTCTTGCTGTCGTAATCATTTAAATACTTTTATGCTTTTACAACTGGAGTAAAGACTGACATTTCACACACCTTGCCTATTTTTTTGTGATCACAAGTAATTTCCCTCCCAGACGGTTTGTATTAGATACACCATTCATCCTGTGCACGCACACACATTCGTTAGCTGTTGTTGATGTGGCTATCTGCTTGAGATTCCGTCAGCATTTAGTGCACCTCAGTGTAAGAACAGGAGCTGGAGTAGGCCATACTGCCCCTCGAGACTGCCCACCATTCAATGAAATCACGGCTGATCTTCTCCCTCAGCTCCACTTTCCCTCCCTATCCACATATCCTTTTATTCACTTGGTGTCCAAAGATCTATCGAACTCTGTCGTGAATATACTCAACAACTGAGCATCCACAGCTCTCTGGGGTAGAGAATTCCAAAGATTCACCACCCTCTGAGTGAAGAAATTTCTCCTGATCTTAGTCCTAAATGGCTGACCCCTTATTCTGAGATAATGATCCCTAGTTCTGGACTCTTGGCATTTACTCTGTCAAACTATCTAAACATTATATGCATTTCATTGAGATCACTTCTCATTCTTCTGAATGCCAGAGTGTGTAGGCCCATTCACTTCCATCTCTCCTCTTAGGACAACACCCTCATTCCAGGAATCAGTCCACTTGCCGCTCAGGCAAGTATCTCCTTCCTCAGGACCAAAACTGTACACAATGTTCCCTCTAATTTCTGTTTGCTCTGCACAGCCTACATGTTGCACTGTGCGGTCCCTTTAAGATTGCTACACGGCCCCTCATGCGCGCATCTTAAAGGGAGTATTGCTTGTGCGCGGCCTGTTTGTTACCTGCGCAGCACATTCCTGATTGCTGCACAGCTTAGAGGGAACATTGCACAGTACTCCAGGTGTGGTCTCCCCAAAGCCCTATACAATTGCAGCAAGACTTTGTTACCCTTATACTGAAAACCCCTTGCAATAAAGGTGAACCTCTGAAATATCTCTGTTTTTCCCAGTGGAACGTCATGCACAAAATGCTTATCAGTACCGACACAGGTGGGGGTGTTGGCAGGGTTTTGTTCCTGGATATCGGCCGACCAGACTGATTACCACAGTGCCGCAGGAGGCCTGGTCCAGTTTGAGGGATAATCCTCGTTGTAGTGCCTTTTGATATCTTGGTTGCTCCTTTATTGCTTGCTGCTCCTCTGAAGACATTATCAGTTGCAGTTGCTAATGAACCAGCGTAGCTGGAAGGGTGCACGACTATAGCCTGCTACTTTTCAGACACAGTGCTGCGTACTGATAATTACCATGATGGTGCTTCACGGTGCTCGTCGGGTATGGCTGCTCACAGCACTCCTTGTCAATGGCATTCCCAAATTAGCAGGCGTATCAGAACATTTTACTGAATCGAACTCCAATTTAAGCCGTAGAATTCCAAACATGGAAACAAAAGCCTGAAAAGTGTGGCATGACCCACACAGACATTAAACCATTGCCGCAGTCTTTACCATGTAAATTAAAGCCATTGAGGAAACTTAATTGCCTTAGATCTGCAGTAACCGTTTATTGATAGTATTTCACCTGAGAGCATTTATGAACTAAAGGCTCATCTTGTGCTTGAGCACAGAAATCTAGGCTAACACTCCGGTGCAGTACTGAGGGTGTGCTGTGTTTTGGAGGAGACATTAAACCGAGCCCTGTCTACCCTCTCAGGTGGAGGTACAAGATCCCATGGCATTATTTCAAAGGGGAGCAGGGAGTTCTCCCCGGTGTCCTGGCCAATGTTTATCCCTCAATCAACATCACAAAATCAGATTTCTTAAATTACAGCAGTGACTATACTTCAAGTGTACTTTATTAGCTGTAAAAGGACTTTGAGGCATCCTGTGGTTATGAAAGGCATTGTATAAATGCGTCTATTTTTTCCACACTATGAGAAGGACTTCAGATGGATTTATGGCTTATTAAAAGATCTTTGCTGCCTCCACCCTGTTTTTAATCTGGAGTCATTGGGTTATTTTAAAGGTTTGATATTATTGTCCCTTTGTCATGGTTGAATAACCCACTGTTTAGGAACAAAAAACAGGATTCTACCATTCAGCCACTCCAGCTTGTGCTACCATTTAGTTAGATCATTACCAATCTGTATCTTAATTCCATCTACCCATCTTGGTTCTGTATTCCTTACTATCCTTACCTAACAAAAATCAACCTCTGTTTTGAATCTTTCATTTAAGCCCCAGCCTCAACAACATTTTATTTATTTTATTTTTTATTTAGAGATACAGCACTGAAACAGGCCCTTCGGCTCACCGAGTCTGTGCCGACCAACAACCACCCATTTATACTAACCCTGCAGTAATCACATATTCCCTACCACCTACCTACACTAGGGGCAATTTACAACAGCCAATTTACCTATCAACCTGCAAGTCTTTGGCTGTGGGAGGAAACCGGAGCACCCGCCGAAAACCCACGCGGTCACAGGGAGAACTTGCAAACTCCACACAGGCAGTACCCAGAATCGAACCCGGGTCCCTGGAGCTGTGACGCTGCGGTGCTAGCCACTGTGCCGCCCCACAATTTAAATTCCACCAGCTGCTGTGATGGGATTTGAACCCTTGTCACCAAGGTCATAGCCTGGGCCTCTGGATTACTAACTCAGTCACATTATCACTACGCCACCATCTCCTCTCCCATTTTGGGGGAGAAAGTTCCAGGTTTCCACTACCCTTTGTGTGATTAAGTGTTTCCTGTCATCACCCCTGAACTGCCTTGCTCTAAATTTGAGGTTATGCCCCCTTGTTCTGGATCGTCAGGGTTTTGAGCGAGACGGTGAGGGGATTTAAGTATGTTTAGTGACGGAAACCAGAAATCTCGCTTTTGTGAAGTTGGTTGGGTATCTGATTGTGAATCGTGCATTCTCATCCTGGCACATCTGAGGCCTGAGTCACATCACGAATCTCTGGCGTGGACACTGTAATAGGCCCAATGAGAATCATCCATCTGTCACTTTTTAACTGTTGGTGATTGGCAGCCACTTCTAACATCTGACATCTGTTCCCACTTATTGATATGTAGATTTATGCTAATCATCGTGCACAGTAAGAAATTATCTAAGGTGAACATTAAATTAAATTTACATGGTCTTATCATTGTAAATAAAATCAAAAGTTTCAGGTAAGAATATTTGGCTTAGTGGGATTTTCATACTGAGCTTAGAGAAGAAATAGAGCAGAATTTTAAATTTGGCAAAAACAAACCTGTGCTTGGTATTAATTGTAAGCAGTCAGGTTTAAATAAATTCTCCTGAAGGTGCTGGTTCATACTAATTATTAACAGCTCACTTGTGTGGCTGTCCGCAGCTGTGAGTGTTGGTCGGTTATATTTTTAAATCATGGGAGGAAGACCTGGTTCTTACATGAGCCTTCCAACAGGTTGAGTGGTGAATGCAAACTCTTGGACTTTTTTCCACTCCTGTCCTCAGGAACAGCAGGGCCGATTGTTACACTCAGCATTGAGCCTGGGAATTTCCTGTCCTTCATAGTTCACTATCACACCAGCGAGTGCAGTTGTCCACCATGCCTTCAGCTGGAGCTGAGATCCTGTGTTTCATAGAGTTCTTGTATTATTGCACAGCACTCTCTTCCATGGTCTCACCTTAAATCCCTCCTTGGCTTCACCCACCCTATCTCCAAAGCCTCCTCCAACCTTCCATGCCCTACCAAACTCTCTGCATCCTTTTCTGTATCCACCTCCCTACACCCCACCATTGGTGGTAGTGCCTTCAGTCTCCTAATATCTGCAAATTTGCATCACAAATATTTCTATCACTTCCTCATTTGGTGACGGTCTGCTATATACCTATATGCAAAGTGCACAACATAAATGCGAGTCATTACAGTACAGAAGAAGGCCATTCAGCCCATTGAGTCCATCCCTGCTCTCTGCAAAACAATCCAGTCAGTCCCGTTCTCTCACTCTATCCCTGTAGCCCTGCAAGTTTATTTCCCTCGAGTGCTCATCCAATTTCCTTTTGAAATCAATCATCGTCTCTGCTTCCACTGCCTTCATGGGCAACAAGTTCCAGGTCATTACCACTTGCTGTGTAAAAAAAGTTCTTCTTCACGTTCCCTCTGTATCTGAAAACCTTAAATCTAGTCCTTGCACCATCAGCTAATGGGAACAGCTTTTCTTTGTCTACTTTATCTAAACCTGTCATAATCTTGTACACCTTTATCAAATCCGCCCCTCCCCCCCCACCAACCTCCTTTGCTAGTTGTTATCCTAATGGTCAATCAGTTTGTTGTGAATCCTGGTTCCTACAACATGTTGGGCCTCTGACACCTGACTTCTTGACAAGAGAGCAAGACTGCTCAGTCATTCTAAATTATACCATATTGGAACCCAAATGCTGAGCAAATATTTATATAAGGAGGCAATAACTATTTACTAATATTTGCAACATTCATAGTGCCAAATTGTAAATGAAGGTGGCAAGTATATTTCTAAATTAGCATAGTTAATATAATTTTGGATTATGTATTCAAATGAGGTGATAAGCCGGTGGAACAGAGAGCTACGTCGGGCCAGGGAGGACTATTAAGAAAGTTTAGGAACAAGAAATGGCCATTAGGTCAATAAACCCATTCCTTTTTCACAGATCAATCCCACCTTCTCATTGTATCCCTCTAGACACATAACTAAATGTCACTTGAACCCATTTATACTGCCCACTTCAAAGTTCTTCTCTGGTAACCTATTCAACAGCTTTATTTCCCTTCTGACTTCTAACTTCCTAAATATTAATCACCATACCTTTCGTCATAGCAAGCAATTTGCCTCGATGACTTTTATCAATTCCCTTCATAATCTTGGAAACTTCAATTCGATTTATTGTGAGAGGAATTGAATACAAAAGTAGGTTTCAGTTAAACAGGGCATTGGTGAGACCACATCTGGTGTACTGTATACAGTATTGGTCTCCTTATTTATGAAAGGATGTAAATGTTTTGGAGGCAGTCCAGAGAAGGTTTACTCGACTAATAACTGGAATGGGCAGGTTGTCTTATGAGGAAAGGTTGGACAGGCTAGGCTTGTACTTGTTGGAGTTCAGAAGAGTAAGAGTTGACTTGATTGAAACATATAAGATCCTGAGGGGTTTTGACAGGGTGGATGTGGAAAGGATGTTTCCTCTTGTGGAAGAATCGAGAACTAGGGGTCACTATTTAAAAATAAGGGGTCACCCATTTAAGACAGAGATGAGGGGAAATTTTCTCTGAGTGTCGTGAGTCTTTGGAACTCTCTTCCTCAAAAGGCGTTGGAAGCAGAGTCTTTAAATATTTTTAAGGCAGAGGTAGATAGATCCTTGATAAGCAAGGGGATGAAAGGTTCTCGGGGGTAGGCGGGAATGTGGAGTTGAGGTTACGATCAGATCAGCCATGATCTTATTGAGTGGCAGAGAAAGCTTGAGGGGCCAAGAGGCCTACTCCTGCTTTTAATTCGTATGATCATATGTCTCCTGAAAGTCTCCATCCCAAAACCAGGCCAGGTGGTGGAGGCATGAGGATGGATGGTTAAGGTTTGCCTAACCTATCATCATTGCACCTCTCTTGTTCCTCTTAAGCATCAGGGCATTGTACTTCACATTGTATTCTGTGCCATGCATCACCATTGTTTAACAATGAAGGCATATTACATCATCTGCTACCCATTCTTTCTAGAGGCCAGGGGACCACAGAACTCATTCCCTCCTTTACTCTTCCCTTCTTGCTTCGAGGCATGTGAAATTCCAGCTTTGTCACCACCCACCCACTATTTCCCAATTAGTTTTGTTCGCTCTCCTGCTCTTCACAGCACTTGTACTACCCTGCACTGTGGATTCTGGTGCTTCATCTTGGTTTTGAATAGAAAAAAAGGGATAGTTTATGCAAGGATGTGGAATTTATACAAAACCTTGGTTTGGCCACGGTTGAGGCATTGATTATGGTCTGGGTACCCCCAAAATAGGAAGGATATTGGGGCCTTGGAAAGTGTGTGGTGCACATTCATTTAGAGTGATACTAGGAATAAAGGGTTATAGTTATGAAGGAAGAATTGAAAACTTGGGTCTTTTTTCATTAGAAAAGAGATTATTAAGTGGGGCCCTAACGGGGATTTTTAAAATTTATGAACGTTTTGAAAGGGTGAACAATGAAAGCTTGTTTCTATCACAGCTGGCTCATAGCATCATTTAAAATGAAGTCGGACAAGTATTTAAAAAGGAAGATTGTAAAAGAATATGGGGAAAGGTAGGAGAATGGAATTAGAATGCATATCTCTGGTTGAAGAGCTAACATTGGCAGATGTCATGGGCCAAATGGCCTCTTTTTGTCTTGTTTCTATAAAAGGGATCAGTTGGGGTTTATCGTACATTAGAATGAACTCTTCTGCCCATATCTGAACTTGCATCAAGTCCAGTTCACTCAGCACCCCTGTGCTCACTGACCTAAGTTAGCTCCTGGTCCGACAATGCCTCAATTTTACAATTGTCGTCCTTGTTTTCAAATCCCATCCTGACCTCATCCCTCCCTATCTCTATAGCCTCCTCCAGCCCTACAACCCTCTGAGATCTCTGCGGTCCTGCAATTCTGGCCTCTTTGCGCATCCCCAATTTTCATTACTCCACCATTGGCCATGCCTTCAGTTGCCGAGACCCTAAGCTGTGGAATTCCCTCCCTATAACTGCCCACTTCTGTCTCTCCCTCTCAGATGCTCCTTAAAACCTACCTCTTTGCCAAGTTGATGGTCGCCTGTCCTGATATCTCCTTATGTGGCTTGGTGTCAAATTGTGTTTGATAATGCTCCTGCGAAGCACCTTGGGATATTTTACTACCTTTAAAGGCAATAAGTAAATACAAGTTGTAGTTGTTGGTGGACTAAATGGGCCTTTTCTTGTTCGTACTTTCTTATATTCAAATGCTTACACTACATTATATTGAAAACATCACAGCATGTTTTCGTTTATATTGATGATTATCTGGTGCCAGCAGAATTAGGCAGACACCAGTTCCCTGAACGTGGTACCACATCACCAGTGCAGGGCAGTCGAGTAATCAACCCAATTTATTCAAGCCTGGATGCAGGCATTGCAGAGCAGGGGAATGGAGGTTGCCCCACTCCCTCTCAGGCAGAACTTAATACAGGACACTGGAAGAGAGAGAAAATAAAAAAGAGACTCTGGCACTTATAAAGCACCTTATCACATTGTCAAAACATTTCAAAGCACTTTATGAACAACAAATTACCTTTTGGAGCGCTGTGGCTATTGTTAGCAGGCAGGGTGGCAGCTGTTCTGCACCAACAGCATCCCATAAACAGCAGTGAAATGAGTAATTGTTTAATTTTGATTGAAAGAGGAATTATGGCCAGGGCAGCAGTAAAACTTTTTTTAGATAGTGCCATGGGATCTTTAACACCCACCTGAACCACTGGAGCAAACAAACAATGCATCAGCTTAATGCTTCACCACGTTAGCCATAAGTAAATAAATCAGCCTTAGAAAGAAAACAACATGAATTTCATGAGCAACTACACATTTGTTCGAACAAGGGGCAGTCACTAGTGTTACTGCATTATTTGCCTGTGGGTGGTCAGGTTTAAGGGCATAATCAATTGCTGGCAGAGTCTGCCAGGTCAACTGTCACATTCCTGATTGAGAACAAATTACATCTGCCAGAATCGCCTGAACAATGCTTAGACATTTTCTTGGGCTGCAGAGCATTGGTCCCCCAAATTGGGCCATGCTGCACCTGTTTTATGCCCTAAAGCGGGCACACTCAGATCCAATTTCTAGCCCATTGTCTTGTGTTCCTAGTTATTATTTAAGTGTTGGTGGGGGGGGGGGGGGGGCGAATGGGTGTTGGGGTAGGGAGGGAGGAAGGAAGGATTTGGTCATGGTGCTCCAGCAATCATGAGTGTGGGCAGGCTTGATTCACGAGCTGGGCGTTTCCTGCCTATGTTCATACTGCACAATGAGGTCAGTCCCAAGCCCTTGGAAGGTGCATTGAGCAGTGTCCGTGTTTAACTCTCATACAGACAACTTCTGTCCCCTTTTGTTTTCTGTTACCTTGCCCCCCCCCCCCCCGCCCCTCCTGAAAGTGCTGATTAATGCTGGTTTACAGTTTCACAAGCCCTGCCAACCATCCTGCAATATCTCACTCAACTTGGTTAATGATGGAAGAATCCTGTTATGCTGCAGGTTAACGAGGAATCAGTTTCATTCTGATACAGATTAGGAGTACCCTTCGCAAGTGGGGAAACTCCCTCTGTAATCACTGCAGATTGTGGAGCACTTACACTCTCCGTAAGAAGTAGGGGTAAACTCTGCCTCCATTAGAACAATATTGACTCTGTCAATCTGTAACAATGGGGGAAGAGAGAGAAAAGGTTAACAAGGAGAAAGGATAAAAATGAGAAACAACAAAAAGGGAAACAAGCCAAAAACATCAGACATGGTCAGCAGTGCCTATGGGGAAGGGACGTCATGGATCTTGTCACTGTGTTTGTGTGTATGTGTGTGTTTATGGAACCCAGAACTCTGCAGAATCAGCTTTAATAAGACCTCAGGACTTGACAAAGGAGCAGGGGAGTCCAGAATGGTAACAGGTATGTAGAGAAAGTGCTAGGAAAACTAGTTAGCAGTTCAAATGGGACCTTTCATCAGGAGAACACTGGAGCCCTGTGCTCTCTGCTGCCTGGAATGCAGTGCTGTTTTCAAGACCATGATCTTTGTGAACTGCTTCAAAGGTGTGATGTAGGTTCCTTTTTTTTAAACTTATCCACATCCCAGTGATTCATCTGTAACTGTAGTTTCCATGATATAATAAAACCTTCAGAATAAAGGAAAAATTCTCTCTCGGCATGTTAAAGTGGTCCATTTTTCACTTTGCTTTTACATTGGCCAATGTTCAGAACTATATATTAGAGATTTACAAAAAGCCTTCAGGTGCTGGAAACCTGGAAGGAAAACAAAAAGTGCTGAATGAACTATGGGAGACCTATCAGCATCTGAAAAAACAAGTTAACCTTTTGACTATAGATCCGAGGTTCTAACGAAGGGTGTATACCTGAAATAGAAATTATTTTCTTTCAGATACTGACCATCCTACTCTTGAATTTCCAGTGGTTTGTGGTTTCATTACGGATTTCCAATGCTTTCTGTTTTTAATTGAGGGCCATCATTCAGTTGGTAACGTTTGCTTTTCTCCTTGAAATGTTGCTCATACAGTGTTTCAATTTGTTAAAAGGAGACGGCTGCCAGCACTGGTAACTCACTGATTTATGGCTGAGAGGAGGTCAGGATAATGTTGTTCTGTTATCCCAGTTAAAGGAGATCCAGCGACTGCAGAAACAGGAGAGTGTTTTCCAATAATGATTGAATCCTGCTAAACGTGGGCTGGGGTTGTCTGTGTTCCCCTTAGGAATGAACGCCTTGCAGTTACAAAACCTAGCAACTCTGGCAGCAGCTGCGGCAGCAGCTCAGAACACAGCGACCACAAACGCCAACCCACTCTCCGCGGCCACAGGCGCACTCGGTGCGTTGACAAGTCCAGGTAACCCAATTTTCACTCGTTCACTTTTAAATAAATATGTGTGTGTGTATATATATATATTATATAAAAGTAATGTTGATCTCCTGCAATGTTGCTCACTGATGTCAGTTCGTTATGTGTTGTGCATAGAAATAGTGAGGGATTGAACATGACAGGCAGGCCTGGGATTTGGCAAGAATTCTGTAAGAGATATGCTCAGAAAGACACAGGAAGTGTCGAAAGTGTTTTCTGATTGGTTTGTGGGCAATTTAAGCCAGTCAGGACATTGTGACAGACTTGGGAATAGTGTAAAGATGGACAATAATGTAAAAACAGGCGATATCAGATCAGTGTCCATTATACATTTCTCCCGATTCTTATTTAATAATGAAAATCGGGAGAGATGCTTATCGGGAGTTTGGAGAGGGGAGGGCGGGTTTGATCCAGTATCATCTAAAATCAAAATTAGATCATTCCCTTTGTGCTGCGGAAACATTCAACATGTGACAGCAGACTTCTGTTGTTTTATTTAATGTCAATCTTACTTCAGTTTTGTGTTATTATTTTATGGACAACTCAGATATTTTTCAAAAACAAATGCTTAGTCATGCTGGCACATGAGCCTGGGTGGTTTAATTGATTCAAGTTGTGGTAAATTTGCTATAAAGTGTTTAGCGGACCCATACTGCAATCTGATCGTGTTTTATGTTAGAGGAGTTTGATTTAGGTGGGCACGTGTCCACTGGGCAAAGTTGCAACATTCAAACACTCTGGCAGCACACGCTGGTTTCCTGATGGTTCAGGATTGTATCACAACTGACGGGTGGCCCTTTTTTGGCATGAATATTTTCCCATGTGTTCTGCTGATTCTGTTGGATCTGGATCAGATCTGAACATCAAAGCCCAACATTTTATCTCCAGACTACAAACTCAGATAGCACGTGTTGTGGTCCTGGATCGTTACATTGTTGTAACGACAGATGAGGAAGCAGTCTTTGAGCCAAAGAAGGGGTTCAGTTCACTATGAATCCAGACTGAGTCCCACTAAAATCACTGTGTTCACCTTGTCAAAGTGCTTTGTCCTTCCATAGCAACACCCTAACTAGGCTACATTCCCCAAATCACACCTCTTAAGGCCCAGTGAAGGAAGGTTCCTGAAAGATGAACTCTGCTGGACAAGATTGAATGAGACTTTAATCACTTTTAATTCCTCACACTTATATGTCCACATTCTCATTGTTTTAACTTGATGCTTTCAATGTGGCCAGAAAGTTCTTCGAGATAAACACTCGATGGGTCTCAAAATATATTTCTTTGTGTTCTAACATTCAATTAACTGTAATAGGCTGTTTCCCATTGTCAGGGAAGGGATGAGTTAAATGTAGAATGTCACATTGATGAGTGTATGTTTCCAATGTTCAATCATGAGTGTGAAAAATTCATAGCTCTCTGGAGTTACACAAGAGTTACAGTGTCTTAAGCATGAGTGCAAATGGGTCAGTAACACATCACAATGAGTAGTCTTGTTTATTTTTGGAGTGCTTAACCACTCCGGTCTAAATCAGGTATCCAAAATGGTACAGCTCTGAAGTGTGAGACTGGCTAATTTTAGGCTGGGCTCAGGGGATAGTGTTCCTGAAATGGATTGGGGAAAAAAAATGAATTTGCTCAAATCTTTTTTAATGATTTTTTTAAAATTAAAATTTCTTTAAATTATTTAATGCATTTCTGGCCAAAATTAGCACGTATTCTGCAAAGTATTCTGCCTGGAGTGAATTACTGTTTTAAATCTCGCTGCACAAGTGATCAGATCATTTGCCAATGGCATAATTTAATGGTTCTTTGGGCATGTCCTGATAAATTAGCCTTCATGCTTCACACATGCAAAATAACAGCCAATGCAAAGGCAACTCACAGGTTACATTTCATCCTGGGCAAACCCTCCGAATTTCCCAATGCACAATATGGTAGAGGCATTCTGTAATGACTTCAGTGACCAGATGAGCTAGGCCAATGGAAAGTCTCATCCAAACTGCCATTGCATCTGAACAAAAAATGTTCCAAATAGTCACAGGCGAACTTGATGTTTGTACTCACTCTTGTTGAGTCTGCTCTATGTCATCATTTTTTCATTGCAGCCTATTCTAGCATTGTGGGTGTAGAGTGATTTTTCTTTTCTATAGCAATCCTAGAAGTTAGTGTACACTTTCTACATCACCACACAGACAGGCAAGAAAGAAGTTAGTTATCTGATTCTTATCATAGATACTTCAGTATAGAAGACGGCCATGGCTCAGTGTTAGGACTCTTGCCTCTGAATCAGCAGATTGTGGACTCAAGTCCCACTCTAGAGACTTGAGCATAATAATCTAGTGTTGCGCTGTCTTTCAGGTAAGACATTCAACCATAGCCTTTGTCGATTATTTTAGGTGAATGTAAAAGATCTCATGGCACTATTTTGAAGAAGTGCAGGGAAGTTATCCCCAGTGTCCTGGCCAATATTTATCCCTCAGTCAACATCACTTTAAAAAAAAAGTCACATTGCTGTTTTTGGGAGCTTGCTGTGCACAAACTGGCTGCCACCATTACAACAGTGACTAGGCTTCAAAGGCATTTCACTCTCTGTAAAGCATTTGGGGATATTCTGACATCGTGAAAGGCGCTATGTAAATGCACGTCTCGTTCCGCGTCGGAACGATCTACTCAATCCCATTTTCTTGCACCTTCCCTGAACTTTTATCAAATCGTGAGATCTTGTACTTCAAACTTAACTTCTGTGTTGCTAGCATTTCCACCTCTGACTCATTGATTTAAATCTTCATTGTTGGCACTGAAACTTGTGAATGCTAAAAAAAAAACAGAGTTTCATCACGTCAATCTAGAAGAGCAATGTACAAAATCCATCTGGATTTTCAGTGGCATGAGGTGGTCAGCACAGGGAAATCTGGCTGGGCCTTTTACATTCCTGCAACTGAGGCCAACTTGTGCCCCCTACCACCATCCAAGTTGGGAAGAATTAGCTCAACATTGAGCCTGGAGCTCTACACAGAGTAGTCACTGAGCTTTCAGGGAGCCAGTGGATAGTTAATACTTGTTAAAAAAAAGAGTCATAATCCACCAGCTATTCATCACCACATTACCGGTTTCAGTGCAAAATGAAAGCTTAAACTTTCCAGCACGTGGGAGCTTCCAGGGCAGGCCTGCTACTGGAGTCTTGTGTTGATTGAATCCTGTAGTTCTCAAGTCTGCTTAAAGCAAAGAGACCTGCACTGCAGGCTGGTGATAATCCTTCCGTGTTTATCAGTGTTGTGATCCCAAGCTAATCTAAAGAAGCCAACTGTAGATAAGTCGGTGTAGCACTAGGTCTGTTTATAAGAAGATTGTTTCAGATAAAAGATTCGAATGAGGCTTTAACAAAGGATACAGGTAATGTATTTAATGTGCATTTAAAGTAGGATAGCTATGGTCCCAATTTTACCTTGGCCTCTGCTACCACCACTCGGGTGTTGAATTCAAGGAGCTAATCTGGGATTTGATGTTCAGTCATGTCTTTTATGAACACTTAAGTTGTGTAAACCAGGGGTGCCCAACCTTTTCGCGTGGGGGGCCACTTTACAATTTTTGCCTTGTATCAGGGGCTAGTGAGACAATTTCGTAAAAATAAAGGCATTAAAACTTTATCTTACTATTAATCATGTGAAGAAGCTTTAAAAAAGATTAATTTATTAACTTACTTTCTCAACACTATGTTGAACACTGATTTAGTGAGATACCTGCATTCTTTTGCTTGCATGCGTAGTGAATGTTTGCCCGCACGCTGCTTGTAGTGTTGCGGTGTACGTCAGATAGATGCCCATCTGTTAGGCGTGATCTCGATCTGACTCTCTGTCACTCCCTCTCTCTTCCTGTCTCTCTATGTCACCACAAACCCCCCCCCCGTGTCGTTCAACCACTTCTTCAATACCCATCCCCGTCGTTCCACCCCCTACCCCACTTCCCTCCCCTCCTCTCTCCCTCCCTCTCTTCCTCCCTCCCTCCCTCCTTCCCCCGTCCCTCCCTCCTTCCCCCGTCCCTCCCATCCCCCATGCCCCCCTGTCCCCCCCTCCCCGTCCGTCCCCCCTCCCCCGTCCGCCCCTCCCCCTCCCTCCCCGTCCGTCCCTCTATTACCCCTCCGGTCCGTCCCTCTCCTCCCCCCACCCCCCCGTCCCTCTCTTCTCTCACCCCCCCCCGTCCGTCCGTCCCTCTCTCTTTTCCCCCCCCGTCCGTCCCTCTCTTCTCCCCACCCCCCCCTCCCCCCCGTCCGTCCGTCCCTCTCTGTGCCCCCCCCCCCGCTCTTGCCCTTGCCCTGACAGTTGCAGAGTGTGGGAGTCCTCAGCACAGCAGCTTAAGATTACAACTGGAAACACCATCTGGATTCGTGTTCAGTCAGCTATTTTTGAAAACATCACTTTCACAGCTAATGTCTGCTGAGATGGGGAATAGTGGTTTCTGACCTTCAGCCAGATTCGGGGTTTTCTGGTGGGCTTTTTTATTAGTCAGAAGCTGTTGGAAAACCCCAAATCTGACTGATGTTGGGAAGCGCTGTTCCTGCTGTCAGCTGTGACAGCACGATGTTTTTTAAAAGCCGGTCTGGAAGAAGAAGCCAATGGGAAATTTGTCATCTCTGAAATACATCCACAGGCCGGATAGAAACCTTTGGCAGGTTGGATCCTGGCCCGCGGGCCGTACGTTGGACAGCCCTGGTATAAATGGTAGCTTCTGGCACGTTTCTCTAAATCCTGCCATTTTTCACTGTGACTGCAGTGTGATTGGGTGATCTAGTCCATCCCTCTGTGCTTTTAAGCCTTGGGACTGATGGCAATTCAGGGAAACTCCCCACCTCAACTCAGTTTTATTTTCAGCTCATACACCACAACTCACCAATAGACCCTGACATCATAGTTATGCAGATACTCCGACAATCAAGAATAGCTTATAACTGTAATATTTCACTCTTAAAAACAGAACTTTACATTGTTTAAATAGTTATAAGCATTTTGCCTGCAGTCACCTATGTTGTTCCCTAGACGATTATGGAAGGTGTCGTCGACAGTGCTATCAAGCAGCAATTACTCCTCAATAACCTCACTGACACTCAGTTTGGTTTCTGCCAGGGACACGTGGCTCCAGACCTTATTACAGCCATGGTCCAAACATGGACAAAAGAGCTGAATTTCAGAGGTGAGGTGGGAGTGACTGCCCTTGACATCAAGGCAGCATTTGACTAAAACAAAAACAGAAAATGCTGGAAATCCTCAGCAGGTCTGGTGGCATCTGTGGAAAGAGAAATAGAGTTAATCTTTCAAGTCAATTACCTTTCATCAGCATTTGCCGAAACTGGCAATGAGGAGTAAATTTGAAGTCAGTGGGAATCGGGGAAAACTCTCCCTTGGCCGGAGTCATACCTAGTACAAAGGAAAATGGTTGTGATTGTTGGAGGCCAATCATCTCAGTCCCAGGACATCACTGCAGGAGTTCCTCAGGGTAGTATCCTAGGCCCAACTATCTTCAGCTGCTTCATCAATGGCCTTCCCTCCATCATGAGATCTGAAGTGGGGATGTTTGCTGATGATTGCACAATGTTCAATTCTATTTGCAACTCCCTAGATAAGAAGCTGTCCATTTCAGCATGCAGCAGGACCTGGACGACATTCAGGCTTGGGCTGATGTGGCAAGTAACGTTTATGCCACATAAGTGCCAGGCAATGACCATTTCCAACGAGGGAGAATCTGGCCATCTCCCCTTGACATTCAATGGCATTACCATCACTGAATCACTATCAACATCCTGAAACTTAACTGAAGCAGCCACATGAATACTCTGGTTTCAAAAGCAGGTCAGAAGCTGGGAATTCTGAAGCAAGTAACTCACCTCCTGACTCCCCAAAGCCTGTCCACCATTTACAAGGCACAAGTCAAGAATGTGATGAAATATTCTCCACTTGCCTGGATGGGTGCAGCTCCAACAACACTCAAGATGCTTGGAAACCATCTAGGACAGAGCAACCCACTTAATTGGCATCCCATCCAGCACCTTAAAAAATCATTTACTCCCTCCACCACCAGCGCACAGTGACAGCAGTGTGTACCATCTATAAGATGTACTGCAGCAACTCACAAAGGCTTCTTCAACAGCACCTCCCAAACCCATGACCTCTAGAAGGACAAAGGCAGCAGGCGATTGGGAACACCACAAGTTCCCCTTCAAGTCGCACACCATCCTGATTTAGAAGTATATCGCTGTTACTCCACTGTCGCTGGGTCAAAATCCTGGAACTCCCTACCTAAGCGCTGTGGGAGTATCTACACCACACAAACTGCAACAGTTCAAGAAGGCAGCTCTCCGCCACATCTCGAGGGCAGTTAGTGTTAGGCAATAAATGCTGGCCTTACCACATCTTGTGAATTAATTTAAAAAAAATGTCAGGTTGGTTTACTTGCAAGCACACTCGCATTTGCGTCAGAAAGTCATAAATTTGTGTCTGAATCTAGAACTACAGCACATAATCTAGGTTGACACTTCAGTGCAGTAATTGAAAGAGTGCTACGGTGTTGGAGTTGCCATTATTTAGATGAATCATTAAACTGAGACATGTGATGATAAATGATTTGCTCGTTCTATTCAAAGAAAGGATGTCGTGACCAACATTGCCCTCTAAACAGAAATGTTAAAAAAAAGAAAAATATTAACTGGTTGTTCATCTCATTGAAAATATTAACTGGCTGTTCTGTGGTGTTTGTCAGTTAGCTGCCATATTTGCCTACATAACAAAAAAAAAAACTTCACTTCAAAGTAATTCATTGTAACTGAAGCACTTTGGGGCATTTCTGAGAGATGTGATAAGGGGCAATAAAAATATAGATCTGTCATCTTAATTTTGCTCACAATTAAAAATATTTTATTTAGCAGTACAAGTTGCCCCATGGTTATTTGTTCTTGTGGCTCTCAGTATCCGTTTCGACGGAGCTGGGACGAGAGTTTTGTTTAAAAGCAGTTCTTATTCAATCATAGAATCACAGAATCTTATAGCACAGAAGGCAGCTGTTTGGCTCATCGTGCTTGTGCCAGTTGTTTGAAAGAACTATCCAATTACACCCAATCCCCCTGCCCCCACTCCAATACCCACGCTTTTCCCCACAGCCCTGAAACTTTTTTGTTTTGAAAGATACTTCTGAACTTGCTCCTTCACCCTTTCAGGCAGTGCATTCCAGATCATATTTTGCTAGACTCTAGCTCCAAGTAATGTTTTTCCAGCGATTGAAATGGAGGAAGGTCTGCAAATGAAGAGGGTTATGCCATAGGTTCATCAAAGGAGCAACTTACAGAAGAATAAGGTTGCTAGTGGCCTCAAACTGAATGTCTGCAGACACACTCTCTTGTTTCCTGGGGCTGCACCGTGTCGAAGAACTCCCTTTTCTCTTGAATTATAGAATATTCTTTTAAAGCTGTCCCAGTGATACTCTGCAGCCTTGACAATCTGCCAATTAAATCTGTCCTCCCACTCCCCCGTCCTCCCACCACCACTACCCCATGGAGGCTATGCTCGATAAGAATGATTTCACCCCTCCAACCAATGCCAGCATCAAAAGTTAGTATTTACACTTGACAGCATTTCATAGAGGCAGTGACCCAGTGTGCAGTGAGCTCAGCAGACATTGCAGTGATGCAGAATCTGCTCTCAGTGCCATGTAAGACAGAACTGTTGTTCAGTTATTTTTTAATGGGGAAATTTTTACAGTTGCTTCTCAGGTTTTGTCAGCCAGGGTGCAGTAATACTCTGTCAGATACTGTAACCCTCAGTGGGCCTCTACCAGCTTTTATACTCATCAGTGACAAATCCAGTGTTAGACACAGTCCTGAGCTGGCCACAGAGCTGCTTCTGGGTGCTTGCAGATCAATTATCCAGTATAGATCAAAATTAAACAGGAAGCCTTGAAAATTGTTCAAAAGAATCACGATTAACATTTGATGCTTTTGACTTCTTTTCTTCTTCACCCTCATTTCCTCATTTGATTTTCTCCCCTCCAAAAGCACTGAATTGCACCGGGGTACTGTTTCTTGAGTGCTCCTCGTCCTCTCATACCTCACCCTAAAGAGCCCGGCCTTTAAGTGTCAGCAGGCAGATTTGACCATGAAGGGCATTACTGTTGTGCCTGGTACTGCTCTGACCTAGTACTCACTTGTGAAAACTTCGCTCTTGGAAAGTGATTGGGAGCAGGAGTCTGGCTGATTTTCATTTTGCCTTCTCTGGTCCAGAGGTCCCAAGATCGACCAGTGCAACGCCGACTAGGCTTGGATCATCCTGCTGTATTTGCATTGTTGCTGTTTTCAATGCATCCACTTCCTGCTAGTGTCAGACTTACTTCCTGGAACACTTGGCCCCATCACACATTGGTGATAAACACCATTTTATTATAAAACACCCCCGCCCTCTGACTCACCCCAAGCAATATCATAGGAAATCAACATATATATGGATATTCCACAACACGATTATAAATTAGATCATTATACTGAGTAAAATTAGTGCAGAGTCTGATGATTGCATTAATTCTCTGTACCCAAAGGGTTTGCTAAAATTGAAGAGGGTGTTACACATTTAAGAAGTTTTGATTGAAAGTTACCCGTGGTTCTTTGCTAAGAAATAGGATATTGCCTCCTGGATCATTCCCTTTACGGCATAAAAATACACTGTAAACTGTAACATTTTTCACTGTCAATTCCAAAATTCATATCACATATCCTGATCTGTGTATTGTGCTCAACACCCCCACACTGTTTTCCCTCCTGCTTTAGATTCCAGCATGACTCTCACGACTCCCCATTTGAGAGGAGCTGGGTGGATGAGCCCTTGTTTAGGCCTCTGCCAAATCCAGTCTAGAAACAGCAGCCTGGGTGGCTCAGCCTCCTATTCATGCTCCCTCTTTTGTGGGTGTTTTCCTGCTCAATGTGGCAGTGGGCTGATGGACAGCAGTACGCTCTATCCTTGGAGCTGAGGTGTAACAGGAGATTTGGAAATTGATCAATATTGACATTTTTGCTCAAAGCCTCAAATACAAGCACAAAGCAGGCAGGAATGAAGGCTCTTGGAGACAGTAACAAGACTGCTTCACTTTGTTGGAAGAGGTGGGCAAGGAACTTAATGTTCTTTAGAACTTGAGATGAGCAAGGAGTGGTGTGAAGGATCATTCTCTGGGTGCTGCAGATTTGATGAGCTTGAGCTCCAAACTTTCTTATAATAATTGCAATGATTTGAATCATGAATGTTGAAAGAATGAGGAAAATCTGGGTTCACAGTGATAGAGGTAATGGAATCATTTATAACACGGTGAACTTTTCTAAGAATGACATCGCACAACTTTATGGATCAGTGGTGTTTAGAGAACAAGGAGAAACTCTTGAAAATCTGAAATAAAAACATGAAATGCTAGCGATGCACAGGAGATCTAAAAGAGAAAGACACTGACTCACAGTAGCAGCAGTGTGTACCATCTACAAGATGCACTGCAGCAACTTGCCAAGGCATCTGACAGCACCTTCCAAACCCGCAAACAAGAACAGCAGGCTTATGGGATCACTGCCATCTGGAAGTTCCCCTCCAAGCCACACACCATCCTGACATGGAATTGTATTGTTATTCCTTCATTGTTGCTGGGTCAAAATCCTGGAATACCCTATCACACCACTTTGGCGGTATCAATACCACATGGACTACAGCGGTTCAAGAAGGCAGCTCACCACCACCTTCTCGAGGGTAATTAGGGATGGGCAATAAATACTGGCCTTGCCAGCAAGGCCCACATCCCATGAACAAATTTGAAAGAAAGAGAGGCCAGAATGATAAGGTCATATTGAATGTACAGGTGTTCAGAAAGCTTTTACCTAAAGTCCAAATTGGGCATTCAGTGATCATTCTGGAACATAAGCCCAGACAATGTTTAGTGGGGATCTCTTACTGGGGACCTTGGTTTAAAAAAAAAACAAGCATTGGAAGAATAGGACGCTGAGCCTGATCTGAAATCTCCCGAATGAAGTTTATTGCCTTTCAGCAAAACATTTCATTGTCTCTCTGTCAGTAGAGTTTAACATGTTAGACAGCTAACAACTCTGGCTCCATTCAGTATTATTGATCAGTAAGAGGTCTGCTGTCATCCTATAAGAACAGAAGGCAGCGCTCACTGTGCTGGATGTGACACAGGTTTCCTTTAGGCTGTCGGTCAGATCGGCTCTCTGATAGTGCGATATGTCATCCTGCATCACCTCTTCCGGGCACAATGAAGTTTTGTTGTTAGTACCTCCCTATCTCTGTAACCTCCTCCAGCCCTACAACCCTCTGACCCTCTGTGTTCCTCCGATTCTGGCCTCCTGTGCATCCTTGATTTTCATCGCCCCACCATTGGCAGCCGTGTCTTCAGCTGCCAGGGTTTTGTGCTGTGGAATTCCCTCCTGAAACCCCTCCAGCATCTCTTCCTTTAACACAATGCTTAAACTAAGCTCAGATCTCTCCTTATGTGACTCTGTGTTAGGTTTTGTTTGATAATGCTCCTGTGAAGCAGCTTGGGACATTTTTCTATTTTAAAGACACTATGCAACTGATTGTAGTGTTGCTTTGACAGTCTGAACACTGAACAAGTCAGCATGACCACAGGTCTGATAGCTTCAACAGTGATTTGGTTTATAGAAAAGCTTATCCACTCCCTTCCCCCGCCACCCTCCCTTCTGAGGTTAACTAACTTATGCTGGGTCTTCAGACCTACACGTAAAAGCTGCACACCTGCCAAGCAACAGCATAGTTGAGGCTATTTCTGTCAACACCCCACATCCTCATGCATGTGCTCATTTTGCAGTGGGAGTCACTGGAAAACAGTCAGAAGCAGGAGCCTTGGCTGATTTATTCCTTTAGCTCATGAACTGAGGCTTGACACCAGATAATGCCGTTATTGCTGAGCTGACTGAGATCAGCCAATGGACTGACTGTGGCACTTTCCTGGCTCAGTAATGAATGTGAGATTGTGCCAGCGGTCGGGGTGAGATTGCGCCAGCGGTCGGAGTGAGATCGTACCCTGTGTACTGAGCCATACAGATCAAGAAGGCCCCAGGTTATATTCAAAGTCTTTTACTGAAATAGCTGATCTCAATTGGGTTCAGTGGCTATGGAATAGGAAATTAAGGAAGAAGGAAAGAGCTGTATTTAGAGTATTACCGTGTTTCTGTGATGCCCTAACATGTGGTCGCTCTTGTTATGTAGTCATGTACGGCAGCCATTTTACGCACAAAACGTTCTGCAAAGAGCAAGAAATGGATTACTTGTTTTTGAATGTTATTCAGGACAATGGGAGAACTTCCAGCTCTTGTTAAAAATAAAAGTGCCCCATGGGATCGTTAACATCCACCAGACCCTGATTTAACAACTCAACCAAAGGACAGCAGCTATAATGCTGTAGCACTTCCTAAGTCCTGCACTGAAGTATCACCTGGATCATGTGTCCAATTCTCAGGTGGGACTGGCTCAAATGCAAGAGTGGTACCAACAAAGCCAAGCCAACAGTACAATCAGGCAGCGTTACCGCTCCTGATCACTGTCCTATGACCCGTCTTTGAGAGCGCATATGCGTTGATATTGAGTGCAGGCAGGTTCTTGAAATATTGTGTGGAGTACAGGAAGGTAGCAACTCAGACACGAGCCATAAGCTTTTTGTTGTCCAGGAAGTGTATTTTCTCCAAAAGCGGGGACAATTAAACTGAGTAACACAAGCAGCAGATGGTTTATTGGGAATGTAGAGCAATGTGACTGGAAAACACCAGACACATCTCCGAAGGCTGTTTATTAATGATGACTTGTGAACTAATAATCTGATAAACGAGATATTCTATTACTTAAAAAAGAAGTGTTAATTAGTAGAGAAGATAGGGGTAGTCTGCGCATGTGTGTGAGTGTTTTTACATTTGTTCCCGCAGTGCAATGGGGAAACAGCAATCAGCAGTCGATGCCTGGTATGTATTTTATAAATTACTTTTTGATTTTTGTGACTGTATATATCTATATATAATCTATTGTATGTTAAATATCCTGCTGCATCTGTGTGTACCTTTTCCATTATAAATTCCAAGTTGCCAGTGTAAACATGTCACATGTCACACCGTCACTGGCGGGACAGTGTAATTACAGTGTGACATGTTTACATAGGCCATTTCCATTGTAAGTGTGATCTTTGGAATTTATAATGGAAATAAGGATAGGTTGTACAACTTTAAAATTGCATTCTGCGCATCTGGCCCTATCATCCGTCACCCTTTAAGCCACGTCAGTTGAAGAATACACTTGGTCTTGACTCCCCACGTCCAATGCCACAAACGATAGACCAAAACGTATTTCTAATCTTACCAGTGTGTATGTTTCTTGCCTAAATTTTTACCATTATAAAGTCCTGTGCCTACATTTTTCATGGAAACTGTCTCTGTAAACTTGTCATGGTGTAATTGCATCTTCCTGCCAGTGGAGGTGATGTAGCACCATCACTGACGAAATGCTCTAATTACAACATTAAAATTTACATCTCCTGTTTCCATTATAAATGGTGACGTAAGAAATTATACTGACATATGTAGGTGCAGAATGTAGTACTTGTATTCGGATGATCTGGTGTAATTGACCATTTCAAGAGAAAGCTACAAGCAATGACACAGGAGGTCAACTAATTTTTCTTAAAAATTTTAATTAACTTTCATAAATTTCAGTGCTGTAGGGTAATATTGTGTGGCAAGCTGGGGGAGGGGGGGAAAACACTACATGGGGTGGATGAAGGGGGATTAGTCTGCCTTTGTTAGAGCTGACCAAGTGATTACGTATCCTTGATTTCCATCATTCCACTATTAGCGGCCGTGCCTTCAGCTGCCTAGGTCCTAAGCTCTGGTATTCCCTCCATAAAGCTCTCTGCTTCTCTACTGTCTCTCTTCCTTTAAGATACTCCTTTAAACATACCTCTTTGGCCAAGCTTATTGGTCACCTGTCTTAATATCTGGCTCAGGGTCATACTTTGTTTGATAACCCTCCCAAGAGGCACCTTGGAACATTCTACCGCATTAAAGGCGCTACATAGATGCAAGTTGTTGTTGCTGTTGTGATGAAGGCACAGTTTCCATTAAGATTTTGTGTTATTTTTAGGGCAAAACCTTAACTCGGAAAGTTGGGCATGGGGAGGGAGAGCTTTCCTCTGTCATGTGAAATTGTAAATAACAGCACAACAGAGGAAATTCCCATTTCTCCATCTTAGAGTAGAGGTTTTCTTGTTTATTTAGAGAATCGTAGAGCTGGTATCTGAAAGGTGTGTGCACGCATACTGAATGCCCTCTACCTTACCACTTGCCCTTTGCCAGCTTACGTTAGAGTCTGGTCTGCCTATGACCAGTTTGGGGACTGCCAGAGTTTTGATTTTTCTTTTCCCTCTCTAAATGCTGTCATAATGTTTTCTTTTCTTCTTTCTCATGTGCGTCTTCCACATCTCCAGTAGCAGGAACAACAAATTCCGGCACTGGCGCTGCCATGAATTCCTTGACCTCCCTGGGAACACTCCAGGGGCTGGCCGGAGCTACTGTTGGGTTAAATAACATTAATGCTTTGGCAGGTACAGTACAACATTGGGTGGGGGTGATTGGCGGTCGGGTCGGTTTGGTGGGTGGGGGGGTGCGAAGGGGTGCATGGGGAGGGGACACGAGGGAAAAGGAGCCTGTGGTTTTATGTTTTGCATAGCGGCATCTGCTAGTCACAGAGAACCATTTCAGAAAGTCACCTCAATGTTATCAAGCATTCTCATCCTTAAGGAGACTCCTGAATGACGTATCACGTGACGAGCTATTACTTTTTAAATCTAAAGGCCTGTAAGTGGTGTCTAATTGACATTCGTTGCACAGATAACATCGACCTCTTTGTCACTGGGAAACTGGTGTCAATTCACATAAGAAAATGAATAGGAGCAGGTGTAGGCCATTCAGGCCCTCGAGCCTGTTCCACCGTTCAATAAAATCATGGCTGATCTGATTGTGGCCTCAACTCCACTTTCCTGCCTGCCTGCCCCCCCCCCCCCCCCCCGTAACCCTGGACTTCCTTGTAGATCAAAAATCTGTCTAACTCAGCCTTGAATATATTTAATAACTCAGCCTCCACAACACTCTGGCGTAGAAAATTCCGAAAATTCACGACCCTCTGAGAGAAGAAATTCCTCCTCATTTCTGTTTTAAATGGGCGGGCCCTTATTTATGAAACTATGCTCCCTAGTTCGAGATTCCCTGTGAGGGGGGAACATCACGTGCAAAGCACGTACATAAACGCATAAACACAAATTCCTAAACATTCATACTTACAGGGAAAGGTGCCAAGTGGAGACTAAGCACTTCCCTGGGAAGGGAGGAAAATCATTGGGGTTTGGGAATGGGGGGTGGGGGGAGGGTGGGTACTTGAGCCCAATTGCCTAAGCATCAAATTGGCAACAAATTATAGGGCAGTCAGCATTGGCAGAGGCCTAGGTAGCAGGCTGTCTCGAACAGGGTAAGTTGGGACCCTACATGGTGAGGAAGAAGAACTACAAGATAAAATGGAAACTATTTGTTGGTTTCTATAACGCCTTTGTTAAATGGCCAGGTCTCCTTTAACTCCATATTGGGAAATACTGGCCTACTTGGCTCAACCCTAATGTAGAACATCCATTTAATGTGAAACCATTCCAATTTAAGAAATTCCAGTTTGTTTGGAGGAGGAGATGGTCTGGGATCTGGATCCACTCCAAGAGATCTACAAAATAAATTCAGGCTGTCAGTTGATGCATCCCAGAGCTCCAGACTGGAGGGAATGTTATCTTAATGGAAATTGGCTGACAGCTCATCTTTTGTGAAGATACTGTTGCTTTGGATTTACACATCCAAAAGACTGAAGAGCTTTTTTTAAAATAAATTCCGTACAAATATATTTAATATGTTACTGTTGAAACTCAATCTCTGCTTTAAATTATGCTTCTGGTGAATGTCGGCAAATATAACAATTAAATAGCTACGGAAACCATTTAGCAACAAACACATTGTGAACATCATCCATCTCCACAACCATTCAAGTCTATGAGAATCCCGACTCAGTTGCATGTTGCTGGCATGTTGCATGACAAAGAATTGAACAGTGAAAGTCTTATTTGGGAATGTGAGAGGATAGCCCTTTTTGTCAGGAACTATTGAATGAGTGCAATTTTTTCTCTTTATTGTTGGTTTGATGTAAAGTTGCTCAAATGCTCTCAGGTATGGCGGCGCTTAATGGCGGACTCGGAGCGACTGGCTTGACGAATGGATCGGGTGGTACCATGGACGCGCTGACCCAGGCCTACTCAGGAATCCAGCAGTACGCAGCGGCTGCACTGCCCACACTGTACAGTCAAAGCCTGCTTCAACAGCAGAGTGCTGCAGGCAGCCAGAAGGAGGGTGAGTGCTTGTTCCCTCAGCCCCCTGCCCCTCCGACTCCTTAGCGCACAGATTGCAGGGTTACATTTTCTGACAAAATCCAATGAAGCCAAGAGTTGATTCCAAGACATTGAAGGAATTAAGGGACCAAATTAATTAGGTAAATGCTTGAAAGGGGAACAATTTTCAGGGCTATGGGGAAAGGGCAGGGGATTGGGATTAATTGAATAGCTCTTTCAAAAGAGCTGGCACAGGCAAGATGGGCTGAATGGCCACCTCCTATAATGTATCAGCCTTTGATTCTATAAACTACTGGCCTGAAGCTTCGGTTCCTGTCAGATACAGTTGAAACCTAGTGGCATCCATTATTGGAGTACTGATAAGACATGGCAAGTTGTCCAATCAGCTAATGAGGTTGCCCTGTTAGCAGCCAATGGATAACATACGCTGTTGATTGATGCCTATCTCCATCTCTTTGGTGATGTATCGATATACATTGTTTTTTTGTCAAATGGATAATGAACTCAGCTGCTGTTAAACCACCATTAAATTGGGGGTACAATTCAACATAGGGGAGGCAAAAGAGGCCGTAGGAGCTTGACGTCCATTTTATGTCCTGCTGGGTTCCCCATCTCATTGACTTTGATGGAAAAGCAAATGCCGCAGGGTGTACATACAAGCAGCTGATCCACTTGTCTCACACCCCCCCACTAAAGTCTAGTTTCCCCCCCGCCACCATTGTGTGAAACTGGTAATGGCATTTATCAGTATTGAACTGGAAATTAAATCTATCCATGTTAAATTGACAAAACCTACTTTGGGTGTTGAATTGCCAATGAATTATAACAAATGAGATGCTGATAACAGTTCATGGTTGTAATTTGATAATGAAAGATATTGGTGTTAAGTTGGTAATAAATGTATTCACACAAGCTAGATTCGCATCTATTCAAAAATTGCAATCCTGGGTGAATCACCAAGCGAGGTCACCATGTGTACAAGCAGTTGGTGAAATTGCTGATTTGTCCATTGCAATACTTCCATTGTTCAGCTGCCAGATCAGCTGTTCTATCCACTCCTTTTATGACTGGTGGCTTTGCCTGTTCATTTCCTTGATAACATTAAGGTTCAGAATACTGGCCCTACCCTTTTGGAATTGAGCACTGCTCAGGATTAGCTCAATTCACATACATAGCTAAATAGTATTTTTTTCTCACTAATCTGAGTTGTTTTATAGTACATGCTGCTTATGGGTGCAAATTGGTGATGAACACAACTTGCAATGCTGCCTGTATTGATATATTGGCCTTGAACGCTATTGACGTTAAATCAGTATTGAACGTTATTGGTAATGAATATTAAATTGATAAAATTGGAACAGAAGTTATTGTTGTTAAATTGCTACTGAGCAATATTAACGAGTACAATAGGTGATTAATTCTAAACACAAGTGTTAAATTGCCAATTAAAGCTATTGGTATTACTGAAGGGTATGGTATTAAATTAATAAACGTTATTGATGTTAAATTGGTAATGAACATTTTTGGTAGTAAGTTGGTACATAAAGTTATTGGTGTCAAGTTACTAGTGAAAAGATATGTTGGTGTTAATGGCAGGTTTTAGTATTCAATGGCTGCATAGATTTCTGATGTGCTCCTTTCACGTACAGAAAGATGGCTCACAACACTTTGCAGAGCAGAACCCAACACTGGGCAGCAAGCTGGAGGCACAGGTAGGGAGTTACGGCAAAGTGGCAGAGAATGGTTTGTCTGAGGCCTTTGAAAATAGGAAGGGGGTGGAGAGGTTTGAGGAAGGAGTTCCATAGAGCAGGGTCATAGAAACACTGATTATCAATGGGGAGGTGGGGACCCCTGAGCAAGTGAATGGGCAAAATAGTGGCAAATATATTTTCATATAGGCAAATGTGAGATCATCCACTTCGGACTCAAAAAGCATAGAACAGGGTATTTTCTAAATAGTGAAGAGCTAGAAACACTGTAGGTCTAAAGAAACTTGGGGGTCTGAGTACATGGATCATTAAAATGTCAGGAACACATACAGAAAATAATCAAAAAGGCGAATAGAATGCTGGCCTTTATATCTAGAGGATTAGAATAGAAGGGAGTAGAAGTTATACTATAGCTGTACAAAGCCTTGGTTAGGTTACACCTGGAGAACTGTCATCAGTTCTGGGCACCGCAGCTTCGGGAGGATATATTAACTTTAGAGGGAGTGCAATGTAGATTTATCAGAATCATACCTGGACTCCAAGAGTTAAATTACAAAGAGCGATTACACCAACTAGGGTTGTACTCCTTAGAATTTAGAAGGTTAAGGGTGATTTGATAGAAGTTTTCAAGATATTAATGGGAACAGATAGGGTAGATGGAGAGAAACTATTTCCACTGTTTGGGGAGTCTAGGACTAGGGGGAGTAGTCTTAAAAATTAGAGCCAGACCTTTCAGGACCGAAATTAGGAAATACTTCCTCACAGAAAGGGTGGTAGAAGTTTGGAACTCTCTTCCGCAAATGGCGGTAAATGCTGGACCAATTGTAAATTTTAAGTTTGCGATTAATAGATTTTTGTTAACTAAGTATTAATTGATATGGGGCAAATGTTGATATATGGAGTTAGGTCACAGATCAGCCATGATCTAATTGAATGGCAGAATAGGCTCGAGGGGCTGAATGGCCTCCGCAAGTTCCTATGTTCCTAACGAAGGATGGATGGAGGGGTGCGGGGTGGTAACTTTTCGAGCAAGACTGTGGAATAATTGGAATGCAAGAATATTTAAATCACTTCACTGGGAACGGAACACAAGTGGAGTTTGTCATGGTGTTAGGAAAGTGGAACTTTGTGCCAGTGAGCACCTGGGATACAGCATGCTGAAGGATTTGTAGCTTGTCAGAGGCGGAGGTGCGGCGCTTGGCCATATCAGCACTGGAGACATCAAGCCCCAAGGTGATAAAGACATGAATCAGAGTTTCTACAACAGTCGGGAAAACATGCAGCCATGGGGAGAATAAGCCATCGGAGGGCATGTGAAGACTGATTTTATGTATGAGCACCCCAGCAGAAAACGTTTATTAAGATATCTTGGGGCATGCTCTTCACAATTACTCCCAACGTTGATGAAGAATGACGGAGGGGCAATCATGGGGAGCACACCCTGGATGATCTGATGTACACTCCTGGCAGGTGAGTTCTGGGTGCAGACGTTTGTATGCTTAGCCCTGCAGTATCTACTTGTGAAAAGTATGAGTAGGACTAAGAGAGGTCAGAGGTGGACTGGAGGGGAGGGCGGAGGCTGAGGTGAGATAATGAACAGCAACCAGTCTCTCAATATGTCATGGATTTGACCAGCTCAGTGTGAAAAGGTCGGGTGGAAATTGCATTGTAGCGTCTCAAACAGGCAGGGATGGAGGGTAGTTGCGAGGCAACGACGCATTCCAGAGGGAAAGGGATGGTTGGAGGTAGGTGAGGAATTGGAAAGAATGGAGAATCGAGAGTGGATTTGTTGAGAAGGAGAGGGTGGTATTAAAATTCAGTCAGAGACAAGCACAGTGCCATATGATAGAAAATAGTCTAATGATATCAGTGAGCATGGCTGAGGGAGGGAGCTTTGGTGGTCACAAAGTGGGCAAGAGGAGATTGAGGGCTCCATTGATCAAATGAGTTTAACAAGGGGTACGGAGAAGGTGGGAATGAAACTGAAGAGTTTGAGAAGATAGGTCGGAGGGGGTTGAGCCTAGAGAGGGCGTGAGGAATGCTTTGAACCGAGGGAGGTGGGGAGGAGTTGGAGAAGGCAGAGGTAGATGAATGAATGGGCTATTTTGGATATTTTGCACTTGATGTCTGAAGTGAGGATCGGAGGTGCAGTGGATGAATGTCAATGGAGGTGAGATCTTTTGCTGGAGATGAGGGGTTCAGAATTGTTATTCGATTGGTGACGGTCATTTCGACTTTTTGACTGAATGTATCCCATCACATATCATCTCAATTTGATGAGGGAAAATCCCTTTAAAATATTTTGAAGTCCATGATATTGGTAATGTTCCCTATCTAATGTCCTCTTCCCACACCATGTATAATGGAACTTGTATGTACATTCTTTCGCAATTGGAAACCGAGCGTGAAAAGAATGAGGTATTTGCAGTGCACACCCTCGGACAGGAACCGGATGGTTGCCTTGTTGAGAACTTGGAACAGAGGATTATCCGTTTTGAAGAATGAAGGAAACCCAACAAGATACACAATTAAAGTTGCTTTCTTCACTGCAGGATCTTCCACATTCTATGGGGGACTGGCTACTTAGTCATCAAGAGGAGAGAGTCTCTCCACTTAAATTTACTAAAATGCAAGGCATTCTTAACTTAAATCTTCAGTAAGTATTCCTAACGCAAAGGTGCCAATAATAACAAATTGTCCCGAGCTTCCCTGGATTCATTCTCAAACTAGCCAGCACCATGGGGATGCAGACAGAGACTCCCTGGCAGATGGAGATTCTTATCTCTATCTCTAAATAAAACAAAATTATCATTGTCCGAAGAAAGATTTGATACAGTGCTGAAATTCAAGGATATTTTAGAAGCAAATGAATATAAAGGCATTCCAACAGGATGCAGCAGAGCATGTCTGCCATCTGACAACAAGAAGAATGAATGCACCAGGAGAAGAAAGAAGCTTTTTTGTGGTGTATTTGATCTCATCAGTTTGAGGGATGTAGAACCCATTCTGCTTTGGGCATCTCCATCCGGCATTAAGTACCAGTGTCAGGTATAGCAGAGTTTGTTGCAGATTACAGCTTCCCTACCAAAATACGTCCACACCAAAAGAACCAACTGCTCGGGTAACATTATTTCCAATGGTGGCTCTGTTGATCAGTATGCCAATTTAGTGTCTATGGGCAGCTTTGTCTTCGGGGCCTCTGCCCACAAGGAAGTGAAATGCAACTGCTCAAACCGGAACAGGTGCGTTTATTCAATGGAGCAAGGGACAACCACCTAGGTGGCTGTCCTGTGTCTCAATGTTGTCGATACGATGTATTTGACTTCAACACCACATAACATAGATGCAGCTAGAATAAAGGGTAAAACTACCGGAGTGGAGAGCGCTGTTAAGGATTTGATAATGAGTGATAATGACGGTGATATTGAATTATTCATGGCATAATTGGCATTAGATTGTTGATAGAAATTAGTGCTAATTTAAGAATAGCTATTGATAATGGATGTCATTGGGGTCAAATCATAATGGTCACTCTTGGTATTTGATAATGAAGATTATCAATATTATACAATGCCAAATTAGCAGTGTCTGTCAGTTTTTTAATCAATGTCTCCTATTTTCATTGCCACTTTAAAACCAAGCGAAGTCTCATTACCTCTTTAATAAATTTCTAATACACCACACAGTTTATTGACCTCAAGCGTCCTAGAAATAAATGGGTTGTGTGTGCTAGCTAAATGCTGAGGCACTTTAATCAGTGAGTGGGAGTTATTATTGTCTTGTGTACTTGGGTCAGCCAAATTCATCACCTAATTAAAAACAATAATTCACTTGAATGAATTATTACCTGACAGTCTAATGCTGCTGCCACAGCTTGGAATGTTGGTGTTTAACTTAAAATGAATCCCCTGCCCCATGGCCTGTAGAGACTGTAGCTCATTAACAATGTCTTACTGACATGGTTCAACTCATGTGTATCGATGCTGCTCATGAGAATAGATCTTGTCAGAATTGTCACTTGTATTCCACCTGGCCTGCCATAATGGGTTCTGTAATAGGGGGTTTAGCATAGTTGTTCAATGCCGATAATTTTTTCAATGATGAATTCTCTTCTTCTGAGGGGTGATGGGGAAACTTGGAAATTCTTCAAGGTAGTCTCTTGTCAGAGGGATCAAGATCAGGCAGGTGCACAAGATGTCGAGCACAAGTCCTCTGCTATCTGCTTACGTTCAGTCTGGCAGATGAGAAATGGCAAAACTTTCCCAGTTATGTGAAGACAGAACTGGGACCTGAGCCTTCAGGTTCTTATCACAAGGACAATGTGGCTGTTGCTCGCTTGTATTTTCAGAACCTTTTTTACCACATCTTTAAAGATGTTGACTGAATTAAAGTCGATCACTTCAGAAATAGAACAAAGCACCGATGTCAATTTAAATATACATAGTATGTCTTTTTTCTGTGTGTTTGACTTAAATTTTGTTAAATCTCATCCTCAGGGCCAGAAGGTGCGAATCTGTTTATTTACCATCTTCCCCAAGAGTTTGGCGATCAGGACATCCTACAGATGTTTATGCCTTTTGGAAACGTCGTGTCTGCTAAAGTCTTCATTGATAAACAGACCAATCTTAGCAAGTGTTTTGGTAAGTATGTGTGAATGGATTTCACGGAATCGCCCAAAAAAAGGTATGAGTTGGTGCCTGATCTGCTAGTGCTCACACAGACTGCGTTAGTCCATAAAATGGATTCAACAAGTGGAAATAGAGTTGAACCACTTCTCCTAATGGCTCTATTGTTAAATGTAGAAGACAGTGTTAAACTCGGTCATACACGCCAGAAGGCTACAGGTTTGATTCACATTGTGTTCTGAATTAGTCAGTCTCACCTAGACAATGATAGACTGATGCCATTGGCTTGAGCTCCCCTCCCTTAGAGAGGAAAAATCAGTTCATGCTCCCCCATCGTGAGCCTACGACCTCTATCAATGACAGGACAAGACTCAGCTGTTACTACCCATGTTCAAATAGTCTTCTGACTTTCCATTCTCCAGGGTCACGCATGTAGAATGGGCACTTGGACAAGGTAACAGAGGTCAAAATTGCTAAGTGTAGCACTCTCATCTCTGAGTTAGAAGTTCATGGGTATAAATCACACTCCAAAGATCTAAGGGCATCATCCAGGCTGATACTCCAGTGCAGTACTGAGGGAAAGCTGCACTGTTGGAGGTGCTGTCTTTCAGACGAGATGTTTAACCGAGGACCCATCTGCCCCCTCAGGTGGACATAAAAGATCCCATGGCACTATTTCAAAGAGAAGCAGAGGAATTCTCCAAGTTTTCCTGGCCAATATTTACCCCTCACTCAACACCTGAAACAGATTACCTGCTCATCACGTCATTGATATTTGTGGGAGCTTGCTGTGTGCAAATCGGCTGCCACATTTCCTACATTACAACAGTGACTACACTTCAGAAGTGTTTCATCAGTTATAAAGTGCTTTGGGCATCCTGAACTCATGAAAGGAGCTATATAAGTGCAAGTCAATCTTTCTTTACTTCATCCAAAACAGGCCTTTTATATGATTTTAGTATATATACCCAAATATAACGGTGCAGTGAAATATTTGTAGCTAGATTCTAACATGGCAATGACACTTGAAGCAGGTGAAGTTCCTTGGCACAAGCGTTATTCAAATGGCTGGTTAGATTCTGGCTTAATTCCCAGTCCTTAAAAAAAAAGCACAATGAAAAATGAATGCTCCTGAAACCTGGATCTTGCAATTAGAAATGCATAATCAAAGAAAAGCTGTGCATGATATTTCACTGATGATAAATTAAACCCTAACCAAAAATCATTAGCCTGAAATCAGGATTTCTGGATCTCGGCCTATATGTAGGGTTGTCAACCCTCCAGGATTGGCCTGGAGTCACCAGGAATTGAAGATTACTTGCTTCAACCAATCCTGGAGAAAAATTGTAGGGGCATTGAAAATAAATGTTCATAGTTATAAAAATATTGGAGATGGGGAAAATAGGCTGTTTGTCTGACAGTTGAGAATCATTTAATCAGGCAATGGAAGAGTCTGTTCACCTTCCAGTTGGCATGGTGCAGGCTGTCCTTCGAGATGGTGGACATGTCGGGTCACCAGTGGGGGGGGGGAGGGGGGAAGGTGTTGGTCATGTGCTGAAACCTCCTGGAATACATTTGACCACAGTTTGCAACCTTGCCTGTATGACCACAGTCAACATGCCTTCAAAGTAATGAACTATATTTGAAGTGTTTTGGCGCATTTCTGAGATGTATGATAATATGTAGCTTCATAAATACAAGTCTTTCTTTTGCTGGACCTGTAGTGAGATTATTAAATGTTCTTCCTTTTCTTCCCCCACCCTCTCCACTCCGTCCCCTCCTCACAGGTTTTGTAAGCTATGACAATCCAGTCTCTGCACAGGCTGCCATCCAGGCTATGAATGGTTTTCAGATTGGAATGAAGCGCTTAAAGGTTCAGCTGAAACGATCCAAGAATGACAGCAAACCGTACTGAGTCTAGTGTGGAAGGTTAATGCTGTTACTTTAGCTTTGTTAGGGTAAGTCCCATGAACCAGCCCGTGGCTGAGGAGGATCATTGCCAGCATTCATCAAGAGACAGTTTCTAACATTACACTTCCATTCCCCTCCCAGCCCTCCCCCACCAGTTTTCCTCCCATTCCCGTTATGTTTAGTATCTTAAATCTTATTGTATTTACAGTATTTAATTTTTTGCTTTGTTCCGTTAAAAAAAAAAATCGAATTTTGCAAAAAAAAAATGTCTTAAAAAAGATTTTAAAAACCGAAATGTGCAATTTAACTCAGCAGCCACTGGTGCCAAACAGGCCCATGTGATTATGGGGCACCAGGTGCTTTATTAAGCTTAACGGACCCAGTTAACATAGATTAGAAAGGCACCAGCAGTTTACAGGTTAATGATGTGGTGGCCTAGTTTGAAAGTGATGCCAAGTGAAGCACTAACATTTTCTTATATTTTAATTTTATTTCTCACTCTTTCTCTCTTTCTCATTCTCACTGCAATGAGAATTTATCTATTAAGACGTGATCACGAGTTAGATAATCAACTTTCTTGGATCAGATCGCATTGGTCTTTTTTTTTTGGTAAACAAAAGCCTTTGAGATCTGTTTCTGCCACCATATGGGGCTCTTTTTTTCGGGAGGGGGCAAGAGGTTAAATAAAAGAGAAGGTTAAGTGATAACATTTACTAAAGGTTAAATCAAATATGAAAAGAAGGAAAGCCACAGGCCTGTACATTTTATTTGTAAAAAAAGCAGCTCTATTTTTATACAAATTTTTACTGCCTCAGAAAGATGGAAGTTATTTATTAAGTACCTATAGTTAATTTATTGGATACATGAGATAACTCATCCTCTATAATAGTTAGAGCCTGCCTCCTGAAGTAGTCTTAAAATGTGCTAAATGGGAACGAGTTTATCCTTGCAGTTAAACACACACAAATCACAACTTTGCAACATTCATGCTTCTCCTGTTTTTTGTACCTTTTACTTGTGTGGTATCTCATCACTCATAGCTTCCATTATCTAGTCGAATTCAAGTTTTTTTTTTTAATCTTGTGACTTTTTTCCCCCCTCGTTTGTATACTTGTTTAATTAAAAATCTGTATTTCTGTCCCAAAATCAATCCATCTCTTTTATCTGTTTTAAAGTATCGATGGATTCTTTTGGGTGTTTATCTGTTGCCGTTGCTTTTTTCTGTTAACAGTGTTATTAAAAAAATGCAAATTTATGTGAATGGCTCATAGATTCTAATGACTGAGATTTGCATTGTTTCTGCAACCATGAGAATGATTTTGTTCCTGCTGCGTAGACTCTGTGTAACTTTTGACTCTTCCTTGTTTTTTTCCCCTAGACATCTTCATGCTCGTTAGTTCATCGTTTGCCTAGCATGTCCCTGTGGCGTCAAAAAAAATTCAAAAAAAAAAAGCTCATCGTCCCGTCATTGTTTCTGATGTCTTTCTGACCTCACATCACACTTGGTCCTCCTACTTGACCCCTTGACCTAGTTTGACTTTTCGAGATTTTTTGCATGTGACCTCGCATAGCTCTGAATTCTAAAGAGATCAATGTGAAAAGCGTAGCTGCATTCGTGTTAAGACTGAAAAAGAAAAAAATTATTTTAAGGAAGTAAAGCAAGAAAAAAAATGAGAGAGAAGGGAAAAAAAAAACCTGTGGCGGAAATGTTTCTTTTTTTTTCATGAAACAAACTTGAAAGTATTATACAGGGATTGGCGTTCTGTCTGGTCACTTGGAAAAGCAATAGCAATATGTGGCCAGGGCACAGAATGTTGGTTTCTCAATGAAGCAGACTACTTCTGATCAGTTGCTGAAACTGGTCAGATATTATCAAGAGCTCTGTAATAGTTTTTACATTTTTCAGGCAGTGTAAAGTTTTGATAAGGCCATTTAAGTGGCTCACTTTCTCATCGATATATATAGAAAAGATAAAACCACTTTTTTTGTAGACTAGTTTAAGATAATTAAAAAAAAAGATGACCCATGTTTGGGGAAAGACTACCTATTTGTGTCACCTTTTGCTGAACTGATTCACACCTAGACAATCTGTGGTAAATGCACATTAAATGACCTATATTTTATACTGTTTATGTGTATTGGAAAAGATAAAACAAAGCAGTAAGTGTAAACTTTGTCACGTTGGTAACTATGTGGGTTGAGTTTTGGTGTCATCGTGATTTTTAAGCTTGTATAATTAAGTGTTTCGTGAGACGATAGACTTTTTTTGGTTCACTCGGCAAAAGATTTTTATTTGGGTGGCCAAAAAAAGTCTTAACTCGTCGGGTGAGAAGGGAAAAAAGAATTATACAATTCCAGGACAAAAAAAAATCTAGTGCTTTGCGTGTGAAGCGTTTTGACGTCCAATTTTGTTTTTTTTTCTTTTCATTGTGGGCTTATAAGTTTGACGCACTCTTTGTTCAGCAAAATGTGAGATTGGCTTTTTTTTCTTTTGGGGAAAGAAGAAAACAGCAATTCAAATCAGTGGAATTAGTGCCAAATTCCAAAAACAAAATAAAGGTACTTCCTGCCTAGCGCTTAATTGTATTATTTGTGAGAAGTAATTTGATAACCATGGGTATTTTGTTACTTGAGTGTTTTGTAATAATTCTCTCATGTTTGAAAAAAATTAAAGGAAAAAAATAATAGATTAAAACCAGAGAGAAAAAAAGTTTGTTAAATTGCTAAAGCCGTGGTCTTGTTGCCTGAGATTGTTCATTGTTTGTTACTTCTCTTTGTAAAAGCGCCCATGTTTCCCAACCTCGCCATTCATAGAGACGCTGTGCAAACAAACCTCACAAAGCTTTTTTTCTTATAGTTGTGAAATTTAAAAAAAATAAAATATAAAAAACACACAAAAATAAAAAACAGCACCCCAAGGCAGGAATGTTTAGAACTTTTTTTTAAAATATAATTAATTAATAAGCAGCCTTAGCTGCCTCGTATGACTTTCTAACCATTGCAAAAAATGTTTGTCATTCCTCTGTGCATGCACTCGGTATGTAATTAAGCGTTAACTATTAAATGGGCCAATATTTCTCCGCAATGAGGACTGGGAGCAGATTAAGTTAGTTCAGCTTCCATCGTCTTGGGGATTTATTTCTGGCCTACTCTGTTCTGAATTCATTTCCCCCACTGCCAACCCTCCCCCTTCTCCCAACACATTGTTTCTGTTTTTTTAAAATCTTAGTAAAAAAAAAAGAAAAATATTGTAGCTTCATTGCATTTTTTGGAAAATGTCACACAAGACAAGTGTTCGTGCTCCTGTGATGTGAGATCTGGTGTTTGTAGACTATTATTATCATTTAGGATTAAGATTTAAAGAAAAAAATTATATAGTTTTAAGTATTTGTTTGAGAAAAGCCAAAGTTAATGCAAAATGAGTGGGGGAACCGCAAGCCCATGTGAGTGCTGTAATTCTTTTTTTGGTGCATTTTGCCTCTGTATGTGATGGAAGTTTTTTGAGGGAAAAGAAGTCGACACAACACACACACTCAAAAAAAAAGTGGGCTTTCGTATTTCTACAACTTGATTGTAATTATGCATTTTGTACCAGTGGAATTTTTTTATACTGGAAATTAGAAAAATGGATATTTCTGCGCCTTACCTGAGTGTGGGCCCAGTCATGACTAATTTTGAGTTTAATTTCTGGTTGATGCAGAGAAAGTGGCGATTATTTCATTTTAAGAATTTACAAAAAACTAAAACTATGGCTTGCTTTCCTCATTTCTTTGCATATGCTTAAATGTCAAGAATTTTTTGTCAAAAAATGGGTAAGTTTCTCTTCAATTATGTATTGTGCAGTTACATAAGGTATTAGGACTAGCAGTATTCAATCACCTACAGTGGGATAACTGTATTAGTTTAAAAAAAATAGGGGTTTGCTTTTTGCTGTTGAAATCCAAGTTTTTTCCTGATTCTCTGTCTTCATTGTGAACATAACTGTGGAACAGTTGGACTTATTTTTGTAACGTATGTTATTGTGTGATGCAGTTTTTGCTTCTGTCTCAAATATTAAACCATTTTTCCTAATACTCGTCTCTCTTTGTGTACTGTTGGTGGTGTTCACTGTTGTTTGGCGTTCAGCAAACTCACTGTTCCACGTCCTTTTTCGTTTATTCTCTCTGTTGTGTAGACGAGACACTGCCAATCTTACCAGTTACTTCTGTTCCTCATTCCTGTTTTAGTTCAGTATTTAACTGTTTTTGTTTTTTTGTTTCTCTCCCTTTTTTTGGACAAATACAGCTATTTTATACTGTTTCCCGATGCCTTTTTTGAGTCCCAGTGGCAAGTAAAACCTACACTCTGCGACTGAAAGGCACAGCACGTCAGTATTAGACACAAAGGTGAACTAATAAATAAACGAGAAGTAGGCTTGTAAAGTGCTATGATATGCATGTTGCTGTATTAATGGTTATTATTTCAATGCATTGAAAGGTTAAGTCAAATCAAAGCCTAAAGGATCAAATGAGCCATTTATACAAGAGCCCACTTTGGATTAGGGAACAGGCTCCTCTCAGTGGCTGTATTGATAAATGCACAGATGAGGGATGGTGCTGAGCCACTTAGGACAGTTTCTGCTCTGTGCTAAGTCAGCTGACCTTAGTATGGATGACCTCAGCAATGTTTATTATCCTCCAGAACCTTTTGGCTAGGGAATGGGAGTGTGGGGGAGGGGGGGTGGGGAAGGAAAACAATCAGTTGACCGCTGATCCCCACATTGTCACTGAGCCCTGTTGGAAAGTACATGTGTTTCAATAACAATTGGATTGGATCC
This sequence comes from Heterodontus francisci, assembly GCF_036365525.1. Classification (NCBI taxonomy): domain Eukaryota; kingdom Metazoa; phylum Chordata; class Chondrichthyes; order Heterodontiformes; family Heterodontidae; genus Heterodontus; species Heterodontus francisci. The sequence continues at coordinate 62,909,225 of NC_090397.1, read as the reverse complement.
TCTTGCCCCACCCCTCCTGTTCCAGATTTAACAGCCTGTAGTCAATTAGGCTGGAATATAAAGAATGGCTACCTGACCAAGGTAACTTAAAAGGTGGGCCATAGACAATTGCAGGAGGAGGGGAGAAGCCTGAAAACTCAGTCTTTCTAAATGAAAACTTTCCCAATGATTACAAGTGTGATGATACAAACATTCGAAAACAATGAGTTGCTCCACCCAGTCTGCCTCACAATCATGATGGCTGGAGCATCGTGTCTAGACACCCTGTTTCCTCCTCCCCCCTCCCCCGCCCCCTTGCAGCCAAGTAATTTCCTACGAGAAGCAAAATTCCAGGGCCAGATCAGAAAAAACACTCTGGGGTGTGTAGTTGCTGAGAAATTTTCCAACCAACCCCCTACGTGAGCGATCTGTGATTATCGTCTTTCCACTCCATAGCTGACCAGCCATGGTCCAGAGAAAAGCTTTGGTCTCTGGCTATGAAAGGCTGTTGATACAAGTTGTTGCTGCACTAATGTATCATCTTCAGTTTCTTATTACCCTGAAAAGCACCTCTGTTTTCCCAACTCTGTGACAAATTTTCCATCCTGGGAAGGTGCAAAATGGATGCTGGGCTCCTCTTGCAGGTGTCGTTTCTGGTGCTGCTCTGTGTTGTCAAACCAAACGTGTTTCAGTTCTTTCTTTCCTCTCTAGAGTGGGAGACTCTGCTTCCGAGAGGCGGCTCGACAGCGTGAGAGCTGATGTAACTCACCGCACGTGCGGCAGCGGAGCTTGGCGCGAGTCATGAACCTGGTGCCGCAGTGGGGCGAAAGCAAGTATCTGAACCTGTGCTCAAATCTTCCCCGCTGTTAGTTGCAGCTGCCATTCCCAAAACGTGCAAACATCACTTTAGTGGGGTCTCTTATGATCAGTGATTAAATTCAGGAGTGGCAACCATTTTAAAGCTTGGAACTGCAATTGCAACTAGCGCTCTGAAAGCAGGTGTCCAGTCAGAATCCTGTCCGACACTCAAGACCCGATTGTTGATTTGAAGGGGAAGATTTACTTCCTGCCGCCCAAGCCTGAAGCTGAAGTTCCTAATCAGCCACCCCTATAGAAACCATCGGATTTGCACTTCCATTAGTTGCAATGGGTGTGAAAATTGGATGGTTTCTATATCGGCAACTGGGAGGTCAGGTGGGGGAGGATCTTGGGGAGACGGGAGGGGCACTGGCTTGGAATCGGGAATGGGGGTGGGGAGAGGGGAGGGGCACTGGCTCAGAATCGGGGGCGGAAGGTGGGAGGTGCACTAGCTTGGAATCGGGTATTGGGAGGGGCACTGGATCTGTGAGCCAGTAAGGGCAAGAATAGGGAGATGAACTGAGTGAGAACTGGCAGAGGGGCAAACATGGCTGCATTAACTGGGAAGTGAATACAAGTAGCAAACAACTTTCAAATAATTTTAACAGTCAGACTTAGCCAAAGCAAGAAGAATACGTGTCTACAATCGCCCACAACCTCGTTCGCAGCAAGAGCAGAAAATCCCAGAATTTTTTTGCCTCCAATTTCCAGTAATCCTGAGTATGAGGCAGATCTGGATGTACTGAATCATTTACTGCAAGGTGACCTGATAGAATGAGATGGCTTGGCCATGTGAGCCGCATGGAAGATGGCAGGATCCCCAAAGACACATTGTACAGCGAGCTCGCCACTGGTATCAGACCCACCGGCCGTCCATGTCTCCGTTATAAAGACGTCTGCAAACGCGACATGAAATCGTGTGACATTGATCACAAGTCGTGGGAGTTAGTTGCCAGCATTCGCCAGAGCTGGCGGGCAGCCATAAAGACAGGGCTAAATTGTGGCGAGTCGAAGAGACTTAGTAGTTGGCAGGAAAAAAGACAGAGGCGCAAGGGGAGAGCCAACTGTGCAACAGCCCCAACAAACAAATTTCTCTGCAGCACCTGTGGAAGAGCCTGTCACTCCAGAATTGGCCTTTATAGCCACTCCAGGCGCTGCTTCACAAACCACTGACCACCTCCAGGCGCGTATCCATTGTCTCTCGAGATAAGGAGGCCCAAAAGAAAGAAAAAAGAAAGAAAGACCTGATAGAATATATGAGATAGTTAATGGTATAGAAATTAAATCAGGAAGCAATTAAACCTGTGGTAAGAGGGCCTAGATTGAAGTGTAACTTTAAGACCTCCCTCATACATATTTAGAGATGTTGGTGCGCTGAGAGGACACTTTATAGGTGTACTGAATGTGCTAGCGACATCTGCTGGCGCCACTTCTCCAAACATTGGTACATCGAGAGGCTATCCATTTAAACAATTAAATCTTTTCTCTGACGCTAAAGTGGACTGTCAGCCAGATGTTCGATACATTCGGTGCAACACATCAGTACTTGCTAATCAGCCATGTCACATTCTAGAATGGGTCCCTGCCCCTAGACTGTTACGCCTGAAATTCCCTCTGCAGGTACAGCCCAAATTAGACCCGAAAATGCCCCCAGTCCATTCTGTCGGATGTCAGATCAAGCCCAAATTTCCTGGTAATCTCATTAGAATACACCTGAATGTAAAATAGGTGTAAAATTAGTGGAGATTAATGTCATCAGAGCCTGAGAAAAGTGCCAAACGCAATACCGTGTATTTCTTCTTTAAATATGAAAATTAAAGTTTCAACCCAATTTAACCATCGTTCGTGTTTAAGAACCTGCAATCGAGGAGGATTTTCCATTTTTAACCAGACTTGTATCTGTGCCGTAACAATCCATTCAAAGGCCTCTGAGGAGAATTTTTTTTAAATGCTGTAAAATTTGCATTGAAAACAGGTACGTTGTTTCACACCATCTCTGAAGCAGCACATTTACAGGATAGTGAATTTATAAACTGGAAGTTAGGGCCAGTTTTGTCGGCATAGATACATTCGAATGAGATTCAAGATCTTAAACTCAGAAAGGCAGTAATGATGCCAGCCCATAAATATCCAATTTATGCAGAAGGGCCCTTTTTAAAAAGAATAACTTGGATTTAAATAGCGCCACTCCCTGTCCTCCAGCCCCACAACCCTTTGCGATCTCTGCACTCCTCCAATTCTGGCCTCTCGCACATCCCCACAATTGTATCGAGCCTTGGTGAGACTGCACCTGGAGTATTGTGTACAGTTTTGGTCCCCTTATCAAAGGAAGAATCTACTTGCCATGGAGGGAGTGCAACGGAGGTTCACCAGACTAATCCCTGGGATGGCGGGATGGTTTTATGAGGAGAGTTTGAGGAAACTGGGCCTGTATTCTCTCGAATTTCAAAGAATGAGAGGTGATTTCATTGAAACTTACAAAGTTCTTACAGGGTGTGACAGGGTAGATGTGGATAGCATGTTTCCCCTGGCTGGTGAGTCAAGAACCTGGGGACATAGTCTCAGAATAAGGGTCAGGCCATTTAAAACTGAGATGAGGAGGGATTTCTTCACTCAGAGGGTGGTGAATCTTTGGAATTCTCTAACCCAAAGGCCGGTGGAAACTCATCATTTAGCATGTTCAAGACAGAAATCGATAGATATCTGGACACTAATGACATCGAGGGATATGGGGATAGCATGGAAAAGTGGCATTGAGGTAAATGATCTATTTTGAATGGTGGAGCAGGCTCGATGGACTGAATGGCCTACTCCTGCTCCTGTGTTAATTTTAATTCCTCCATTGGCAGCTTTGCCTTTAGCTGCCTCTACCCTAAGCTCTGGAATTCTCTCCCTAAACCTATGGCTCTCTATCTCTCCTCCTTTAAGACGTTTCTTAAAATCTACCTATTTGATCAAGCTTTTGGTCACCTGTCCTAATATCATCTTGTGTGGCTTGGTGTCAGATTTTGTTTGATAATCCTGTGAAGTGCCTTGGGAAGTTTTACTGCATTAAAGGCACTATGTAAATGCAAGTCGTCATTGTTGGCGATCACCCTGGAATCAGAACTGAAGGAGCGCCGGTGTAAAAGTTTAAAATACAGTAAATCGTTAATCAATTCCCCCGGGAATGGTGAAAAGTCCTCAATTTAGCAGGTAGAAAGACTAATGGTAGCGAATACAAAAATTCTATGATGTGCACTCTGTACAGAATGTGTAATAATAATAACCAGGAAAGTGTGATTACAATTGTTTTAAAGAAAACTTTGATATTCATAACATTACTTTGAAGACACTTTTTTCTCAGTTTGAAATGTAAAAGCTGTGCTGAGCTTAGCTGTAAGTGACCTAGACTGGAATTTAGGTGTTGGGCCCGCCTATCAGCTGGAAGGCCAGGGGTGAGCCCGCCTCCACCGGTCCTGGAAACCACACTGCTATTTCGCGTGGCTCAGGCCCTTAATTGGTTGCAGCCGGGGCTTCTGCCACTTTGAGGCAGGAAGTCCCGCCTCTTAAGAGCTGCCAGCCAATCAGAGGGCCAGCAACGCCAATGGGAGCAGTGGCTGGGGCTGCATCCGGCCAGGACCAGCAACAATGGAGGAGGCCGCAGAATGGAGGTAGGCTGTGGTGCCGCCCTGGGGACAATCAGCTAGGCCTCGATGAGGGGAATAGGGATGGCTGGAGGTTTGTTTCAGCGGAACAGCCTATGCTGCTGGGGGAGTAGGGTGCAGGATGCCCAATCACGAGGGCCTCACCCAGCCAGTAAGGAGACTACCATGTATTACTAGGTGCCAAAGTGCACAGTTGCTGCTCATAAAATACCAGCAGTAGTGGGAGGAGGCCCTTAACTGGTAATTAATTGGCAACTTGGCCTCAATGGGCCTCCCACCACCTCAACTACTGCTGGTAAATTAGCAGCGGGGGTGGGTAGGCAATGGGCACAGACCCCTCCCACCCTATTTTATGCCCCCCCACTACCACCCCCAGGCTGCTCCTGCAGGGTGGAGTGTGTGAAATTCTGGCCCTTGTGGTTCTCGCTAGTCAGTTAGCAGTGCAAGGCTGCGGTTCAATTAAGAGACAGTTCAATACATATTCAAAGTTTAATCTAGAAGCAACTGGGACAGGTTTTAGCACAAGTGATCAAGGTTAACAGTGTGACCTGGGACCCATATTTTCTGGAATGATGGAGCTTGGTGTACCTGACATCGATTTTTATGTCAAGATGTGGAAAAGTGGTTAGTTTGGCGTATTGGTTAGAGTTGGAAGTTTTGCTGTACGATGTGTGGAACAGGGCATTAAAAAGATTGTTTCAATTAGTGTGCTTTATTTTGACCTGTTTTGAGTTACTGCTCCTTTGGTAACTGATGAGTTAGGGCAAAATTTAATGGTCCCCCCCCCCCCCCCCTCCGGAGATGGGCTGGGAGGCAGGGGGACCCATAGAATTGTGATGGAAGGTAAAGGGTGGAGGGCCTACAACGCGGTTAAGTGGGGTGGGAAAGGCTGACGATAGCCTTCCTGCCCAGAGGCCAATTGAAATCCTTAAGTAGCCAATCAGTAGCCACTTAAGGGCTTCTTCCTGCTGCCACTGGAATTAAGCCAGCAGTGGTGGGGTTCGGCGGGGGAATTTCCTCCACCACCCTTGGAGATCAACTAGTAAAACAAGGTGACCTCCTGCAGGCTTGTGTGGAGGTGGGCCTCCTCCTCCAGATTGCCCACAGAGGGCACCTGGTGACCCCACCTCACTCACCAATGGTCCACCACTCCTGTTGGCACTGCTGATACTACTGAGCTGCCAGCCCCCTAATCGGCCAGCAGTTGTTGGAAGTGGGATCCTTACTTAAGTGCCCGAACGCTGTTGAATCGCGGGGGTTGTTGTGGTGGGGGGGATGGCGGTGGGCTCGGGAAGGCCGAGACAGGGTTCCTCTCACCTTTTCGGCCCGGCACTGGGAGCCCTGCTGGCAAAAATTAAATTCAGCCCTTAGTTTTTAACGTGAGTCCTGATTATTATGGCATGCCCAGCATCTGTAACTCTTAAAGGTTTAAGAGGGGAACCGCACTGTGGTGTATAAGGGAAATAGCTTGCATTTATATAGCACCTTTCACCAGCTCAGGACATCCCAAAACACTTCACAGGCAATGAGGTATTTTTAGACGTGTAGTCACTGTTACATAGAAATTACAGCACGGAAACAGGCTATTTGGCCCATCTGTTCTATTCTGGTGTTTGACACAAGCCTCCTCCCACCCTACTTCATCTAACGCTAACAGCGTAATCTTTGATTCTTTTCTCCGTCGTGTTCCTATCTAAATGCTCCTTAAATGCAGCGGTGCCAATTGCCTCAACTACTCCAAAGGGCAGTGAGTTCCGCATTCTAACCACTCTCTGGATAAGGATGTTTCTCCTGAATTCCTTATTGGATTTATTAGTAATGTTATAATATAGAGAGTAAAGTATTAAACAGTACAGAATGTGACTTTAAGCCAAGATGACAACATGACTATGTTAAATTGGTGAAAAGTCAATTTAAAAGAGGTATTTGCCAGAGCTGCTGAGGTGGGTGGCCAATAGCCACAGTGCTGAACAGCAACATGGTTTAAAAGAGTCGGAGAGAAGCTGAGTAAAAGCTTGTAGATTGTTACTATCCTCTCTAGCTGTGCTCTCAGAAACTTCCCAGCACCCAATTTCAAAAATTCATTAGTGAGGGCTCAGGAACACTTGCCTAGCCCTCGGTTAGTAAAGATTGTTTGGCTCTTGCAGAGTCGAAAGGGAATGGGAGGAACATTCCTTAGTGAAAGAGCGATGCTCATCCTTTAAATTAACAATAGACGTGCAAAAAAGGCATTTCTATAGCCCCTTTTACGTCCTCAGGACCTCCCAGATGTACTTTACAGCCAATGATGTACTGGTGAAGTGTAGTCGCTGTTATAAAGTTCTTGGGGTTGATTTTCCAAATACACATCTTGTGTTAAACCCTCTTTTAGATACTTTGATAGAACAAAATTACTTATTGTACTAGATTTGACTGATGTGACATGCCCAAAAGGTTTGTGTGCTGGACACGATGATACATGGCTATGAACAGTGCTAGATCAGAAATAAAAACAAAGTGCTGGACATACTCTGCAGCTCAGGCAGCATCTGTGGAGAGAGAAGCAAAGTTAACGTGCAGGTCGATAACCTTTCATCAGAACCCAGGCTAGCTCGTAAACTGTGCCACTTTAAATAATGGACCAGGTCAGTGGGGGTAGTGGTCCTGATGACATTTCCCTTCAGAAACCTGCCATTGGATTATCAGCCCAGGAGCTGAGCATTGTTCACTCATTCATACATAGAGGAGACGAATGGGACTGTTAACCTTTTATTCTATAAAAGCCTTGATTATATGGTAACTTCAGCTCCCTGTCCTATCAGTTTGAATTTCAGCTTTGTGTGTTAGTGACTCATCTTGGCTTTGTTAACCAGTGTGTTATGGGCCACGACCCTAGGTTAACAGTTTCAGAGATGGCTGCTCACTTGTACAATCTCATGCTGCCCACCAGTTCGCTGTGTTGTCACTTTGTACTGAGGTTCCTAGCTGCAGGTCTCAATCCGAGAGAGTGGTTCTGTTCGTTATGGTTGGGACAGGTGAAGAACCCTAAAGTCCATTCCAGACTGACCCACACAACTGCAATAGCCTCATGCATCACAATAGGTACATACTTCAATCCACATAATCTCCTGCCAGAGACAAAACATCATATTAAGGACAATTAAACAGAAAATAAATAACTTGAAAATTCCTGTCCAGGTGAGCACTCTGGGCCTGATTAATGTCATACTGTATCTACCCTTTGAGGTGATCTCCGCTCCAGCCGGAAGAGAGGAAGGAGACAGGAGAAGCTGTCAGAACTGCTTATGGTCCAGGAGCGACACTAGTGCAGCTGTGAAGAAATAAATAAAACTTTGCAACTTTTGATCATTGCAGCCTCAATCTCGACAACACAATGGTACTGAGAACGTAATAGTGCGTGCCTCAGCTAGGGTTGCGGTTGTGATCCTACAATTGTACTCATTGTTCTTGGGCTAAAATAGGGAAAAAGAGAACAGTCGGGATCCCCATTATTGAGGGGTCAACCTAGCTGCAAAGTGTGCCGATGTAATTTTGGGAAAGGATGCGATTGGGGTGGATTGTGATGCCTCCCACACTCGAATGCCCCAAAGTTTAGCAATTTAGGCAAGGTAAGAAGGGCTGCCAAGCAGTGTGGAACTGTTTCTCCTGCATGAGCGAATAATCACCTTCACGCAAGAAAAGCTGACTTCCAATAACCACTGTGCAATGCCTTTGTACATCAGTGTTATAAAGTTTTCTAATTATTAATATTGTAAATTAGATGTTCACGTTCATCGGTTTGGCTCAAGATCTAAATGTAAGTGTGGATATAGGAAGATGAAGCATTGGACATGGGAGTAATGATTGGTTAGTCCACAGCACAAGATTGCAATTCAAAACAGTTCAGGTTTTTTAATACAATATATTTCACTGATTGGAAAGTCTGCAGACTGTGAACTCAGACCAGGCACAGTTAGTTGAGAGGGCACGAGAGAAATTTGCTGCGCAAAGTAATTACTGTGGAATTATTTCAAAATAATTGCCTTTTCCTTGTTATTGGACATTCTAGTGCAGGGATGAGGGATGACGTATTTCTGTGGAGTTTGGATGTAAACTTAGGGTAATGCTCACTTGTGACAGAGAAGGCTGCTTTCTACCGTTAACCACTTTATAAACCAATGTAAGGGGCTTCAGAAAGAATCCATGTTTGGAAATATGGCAAAACAAATGGAGGCATTTTCAGAAGACAAAGTTTCATAGACTGTTTTTGCCAACAGTATAAGATCCTTGTAATAACTGGAGAAGATTCAGATTAAAAGTGGTCAATCCTACCCAATGCAGTGTCTACGTATGATTATTCTATCAATAGCATGTCTGGAGAGCGAGAGAGAGAGAGAGACACCTTAATTGTTTCTCTCTCTCTGCAGATGCAACCTTCACTGTTGAGTGTTTCCTGCATTTTCTAATTTTATTTTAGATTTCCAGCATCTGCAGTATTTTGCTTTTATGATTATTTCAATCCTCCCACTGAATCTCTGCTAGCCAGCTTTAAGGAAGACATTTCCTCCAACCAAACCCTCTGCCCTCAAATTTCCTTCTTTATTCCTCAACTCTCCTATTATCGCTGTTAGACTTAAAATTAAACCATTGAGATGTGAAGCACTTGATGTATACAGAGCTGTATAAATGCATGTTTTTACTTGTGGGGGGGGGGGGGGGACAGTAAAACTATACTTTGGATGATGTGATACAGCAGCATCGGATCCAGGTGGTCACATCAGATGATGAGATTCTGCATCCGTCAGTTTTAAAACTAAATTCAAATGTACGGTTAACATATTTTAGGAATAACGCAGCAATGCAGTAAAAGTACTTTTCTCTGCAAAACAATCCACAGGTTTTCCCTAATGAAATGCCAGCTGAAAATCTGAAACAAAAGCAGAAAACGCAGGAAATAGTCAGCAGGTCTGACGGCATCTGAGGAGAGAGAAACAGAGTTAACAGTTGTTGGATAATCAGATGGAGTTCTGTTTTCCCCAGCGCTGCTCGGGAATATTTGTCAGGGTAAAGCCATAGGCTTGAACTTTGACCCCTATTTGCACCAGAGCATTAACTTAGTTGAAGTTTAGCACAAACTGTGGCATTTCATAACATCTTACAACACATACACACTTCAATGTAATGCACAAAACATTTTGGTTCCCGAGGATGGTTTGGAAGCAAATAGCCTACAGAGTGCAGCAATGAAATGTAATGCTGGCCTGTTTTGTGAAAGCTTTCAATTCATTAACAGCAGAACATAAAACAGGCACTGAAGACAGGAATGTAAAGGTGCACGTGATCTTTGAACATAATTACTTGTAGTGTGGGCGGTCAAGATGTTTGAGGAACGACACTGTTAAATGGAGATATTTTGAAGAAGATTTAATGCAATTGGAATGAGTCGAAAGTGGTTTGGGCACCTGCAGTAATGGAATTTGACACTAATTAGCTGGACAGTTAGCATAATTGACCATTACTTTCACAATTGAAATTTTTAAGCTGACCTGGGCTATGATTAATAATACCATCTGCTAACCCCTACAGGGAAATACTGTATTAAAGTGCAGTGCTCAGCAATCCACAGTGGTTCAATCCATTGGGGTCCTCAAAGGAAATGGTGAGTACCTCAAGGTTAGAAGGAAACTCTGCCTCAAACCAATCTCAGGCACCTCCTCTGTTGTCTGCCCGAGATGGTGTGTAGTCCACTGATACCAGAGTAAAGAAGGAGAACAGGAGGCACAGGAAGGAGGGGTTCAGAAGATGCTGGCAATACTCAGCAGGTCAGGCAGCATCTGTGGAGAGAGAAACAGAGTTAAGGGGCTGGATTTTTCCACTGGGCACTGGGACCCCAATGTCTGGCTCATATGGGACTCCCAAGCCCACCCAGGTCCGTAGCGCATCCACTGGCAGAACGTTCCGGGAGGAAGCCTCCTAATTGGCCACCATCGTGCCCACTGTTGCGGGCTCCCAGTCGGAGGGCCTGCAGCAGCGTCAGGCTGGCAGCATCATCGGGAGAGGTGGCCGTTGCCCAGAGGCAAGCATACTCAACATGGAGGCACCCTCAGCTACCTGCATAAAAATGACCAATTAAAGAGGCCCAAAGCTGGTAGGGCCATTGGGTTGGAGGGGAAACCGCTCCTCAGGAGTAGTGATGGACGCGATTGCGGCCTTTGATCTCTGCGGCCTCATCATTCGGCCTACTGCCGGGAGGTCGCTTCAGTTGAACTGACAGCTTCCCCCACATGGCAGTAAAACATCAGCGCCTGTGCAAAATAGCCCCTAAGTGGGCCTTAATTGCACCTCCATGCAGCAGGCAGCCCTGTTCCCAGCCGCCTCTGGGAAAGTCCCCCGGAGACGGGAATGTGTCAGGGAGCTATCCCAATTCCTCTCCACCCTTTTTTCCCCCAGACCTTCCTGTCTCCATGGGGTGGGAAAAATGCAGCCCCAGGCCAATGACTGTTCCTCAGAACTGGAACTAGACCTAAAGAAAAGATGGGAAGGGAAGAGGAATGGGAGGGGCTGCAATTGGGTGGAAGCCAAAAATGATGATGCAAGGCCAAAGGAGGTGAAAATAGGATGAGTATAGGAGCAAAAGATGGGTCCAGAAAAGGTGTAAATTGTTACAAGCAGAATAGTGAGAAGGAGGGAAGCATAGAAACTTTGGCAAACAGTGGCTTTCTGTGGACTGGGCTGATTTCCAGCAGCTACAGTATTTTGCTTTTGTCCAATTCTCTTTATTGTGAACCTAGTTGAAGGGCCAAGGCCCAATAATACAGGGCATTGTCAACATTAAAAAAAAGCATAAAATAAGGCGGGATAAAGTAAGGAGTAATTGGATTGCGTTTTACAAGGTGATACAGGAAATAAATTACTTTTAAGAATGAAAGCTAACCAACCTCTGATTTCACATTATTACAAATTCTCACTGAACATTGTTTTAATCTGTTTTTTTAACACAATGACATGAAGATCAGTCTCCTGCTATCTGACACTACTCCAACTCTGAGTATTTTTGAAGAAGGCACAGTTATAACATAATACCACTAAAACTTGGATCTTCAGAGCCTGTCTCGTTTGAACAAGTATAAATGTGAAGAAAGATTTGAAAAATTGAGTTTTTTACTCATTTCGAACATATATTACAGGGTGATATAAGACTGTCTGAAATTATGCAAGCATATGGAAATGTGGCTGGAATCAGTTTGTTTCCAATAGGTGTCTACAACAAGGGTCATAGACACAGAGAGATTTAAAACAGGGGGCAGGAAAAACCTCTTCACACAGGATGGGGAATTCACTTCCAGGGTTAGAGGGTGACGCAAAAACTACAAACATTAAAGATTAAATTGGTGGATTTTGGAATTTGGGAATAGGATGGGTAAACCTGATTGGAAAAGTTTGTTCGTGTGGAGGGTAAATACCAACACAGGCTGGTTGGGCCAAATGGCCCAGTTCCATATTGTAACTTCTGCATATTTTTGTGTAAAATCAGAAACTTTTTAATGAAAATTTACATTTGTTGAAGTAAAATAATGCTGTCATTTCAAAATCAGGTCCCCAAAGATCCTTCTTGTCTCGTCATGCAGTAGTGTATCATCACAGTCTCTGAAACAGGAATCCTTATTTATAATGTGCTCAGTGCCAGAAATCAAACTGAGGATAAATGTTTAAGAGAGGCCATTAACAAGTCTTATTAAATTATACATTACAAATTTTTTTAGAGATACAGCACTGAAACAGGCCCTTTCGGCCCACCGTGTCTGTGTCGACCAACAACCACCCATTTATACTAACCCTACAGTAATCCCATATTCCCTACCACCTACCTACACTAGGGGCAATTTACAACGGCCAATTTACCTATCACCTGCAAGTCTTTGGCTGTGGGAGGAAACCGGAGCACCCGGCGAAAACCCACTCAGTCATACGGCGAACTTGCAAACGCCGCACAGGCAGTACCCAGAATTGAACCCGGGTGCCTGGAGCTGTGAGGCTGCGGTGCTAACCACTGCGCCACTGTGCTGCCCTAAGCCCAAAAAAAAAAAAAAAAGTGCTCATGGGCTTTTGATACTGTTAGAAAAGCCACCCCAGATTCTTGGTTCCCCTTGAGGGCTGGAGTGAAGAGGAAGAGTGAATGAGTGTCATATGAAAAGAGTTTGATACAATCAAATATAAAAGGTGGTGGGAAGATTGGGAAAGTTTGCATCTGCATTGTGTTGGTTGATCGCAACTGAATTGCTATAATTGGCTTCAGGAAAACTGGGATAAGGAAGGAAAATTCAGTCAAGTCTTTGATGCTTGGTTGCGCAGTGTCACCCCCTTCCCTCTGCACTGCAAAGGGCAAGGTGCATGGACATTGGGAGAGAACCAGGTTGTTCTGCTCCGGTTCCATGGTGCAGTAATGTGCCTGTCTCACAGGTAAAGAATGAATACTTGTTCAAGATACTAGGCTACTGTTAGGTCCCTTCAGACGAGGCCCTGCTCAGGAGCAGAGGAGACAACATTGTGGGAAAAATGTCATTCTATTCTTCACGGGTGGAGAGAGCTTAATTTATCCAAGCCCTCTGGATTTATTCACAATATCATAAAAATATCAGTCTGCACAAAATTCCACATAAATCCTCTTTGGAATTATTTCTAAATAAATTAATACAAGTAACACAAACTCTTCCACCGACTTTTGGGCCATTATTTAAACACAAGGGATTGTGAACTATTTTTTCTGGCTAAATCGCATTTTACCTACCGCACTGAGCCTGTTTATAGAAGGAGACTCCGGAGGCTTCTGCAGCAGGCTATCCTCTTCCACAATTATAAAATCGCAGTTTTCAATATGTTTTCAGACTGTTCACAAATGGTCTCGTTAGAAAATCTTGCCCAAATAGGACAGCCACTGTGAACTAATATGTGAGCTGATCCCATTGTTGGCATTCCTGGCAGACTGTTGGCTCCCAATTCCTCATAGTGCGTGATTTGTCAACAGATGAAAACCGTAAAAGGACTTTTCTTCCCAATAATTGAACTAAACATAGTGGAAGTGTGTGCAAACAATATTTAGTGCCAGAATAACTCTCTCTTATCTGGTTATGATCTCATTGCTGTTTGTGGGATCTTGTTATACATCACTACACTTCAAAAAAGTTACGTCATTGACCATAAAGTGGCGTGGGAAATCTTGAGGTCGTGAAAGGCGCTATGTAAATACGAGTCTTTCTATACAAGAAAATTCTTGTGGGTGGAAACTCCTGCTATGCACTGGAGCTGCAATGTTGTGCTCAGCAGCAAGACACACATGATTAGGGGCATGTTAAATGTATGCAGCCATGTCTAGGACTGATACCAGATGACCCCCTCCCAGCGCAGTGGGCTGTGTTCCAATAGACAGCCCTATCTGTTACAACCCAAGGAGCTCAGGTTCCTTTATCTCAACTCCTGCGATTCCCAGCACCAGACATTAGCATCCCAGTCCTCTCCGTAGGCACTCAGATTTAGTGGATTACTGATGGGTGTGGTGGGTGGGAGGGGAGCGGCAATGTATGGCGGGGTCCCAGGGCTCTTGGTGCTCCAAGTATTTTGAAATAGGTTCAGTCTGAACAGTGCTGCTGTGGAAAGACGAGACAATTCCTGGCATTGGTTCAGCCAACAGCTTGAGACAGTGGGTTCTAATCACAGCCTGGGTCAGTGTGCAAGAAAACTAAAGTGAAGGAGTGACCATAGCACACACAACCTGCTATTCTGATAAGCAGGAGCTAAACTGGATCAACATTGCTCCAGTAATTTTTCTGGAAGAAGCTCAGGCTACAGCTAAGACAAAGAGGACAATTTTGTAGGGAAGAAAAGATAGAACAGATCCCAAATTATAAACAGACTAGAAGGATGCTTGATCAGTGCTAAATTAGCTCATCTCAACTGGGGGTTTGCAGGAGAGGTTTGGTAATTGGCCTTTGTGACTCTGGGTTGAAGAAGAGGAGATATTGCCTAGGGTTTCTACTCCTGATGGCTATCTAGTGACTCCAGCTGGAAGTGGATATCAAAAGAAGACAAGATCAGGCTCAGTTGTGATGCCTCCCATGACTGGATAGCCTGCCGACACATTTAAGCTCACGCATGAAGAACAGCCTCTCAGACGAGCTACTACAAAGTGACAGATGTCCATGGAACCATACCTCAGCAAGGAGCCTTCAAGAGGGGAGAAAAAGAGATGATAAAATAAAAAAAATCTAAACATTTAAAATAATCATGGTTTCTGGTGGTGGCATCATGATATAGGAACATAGGAGCAGGAGTAGGCCACTCAGCCCTTCAAGCCTGCTCCGCCATTATAGATCATGGCTGATGGTCTACCTCAATGCAATATTCCCATATCCCTTGAAGTCATTAGCAACTAGAAATCTATCGATCTCGGTCTTGAACTTACACAGTGACTGAGCTTCCACCACCCTCTGGGGCAGAGAATTCCAAAGATTCACCACCCTCTGAGTGAAGAAGTTCCTACTCATCTTAGTCCAAAATGGCTTTCCCTTTATTCTGAGATTGTGTCCCCTGGTTCTAGACCCCACAGCCAGGGAAACATCCTTTCTGCATCTGCCCTGTCTATCTCTTTAAGAATTTTGTAAATTTCTATGAGATCGCCTCTCATTCTTCTAAACTCCAGAGAATATAAGCCCAGTCTCCTCAATCTCTCCTCATAGGACAATCCCACCATCCCAGGAATCAGTCTGGTGAACCATCTGCTGCATTTCCTCAATGGCAAGTATATCCTTCCTCAGGCAAGGGGACCAGAACTGCATACAATATTCCAGGTGTGGCCTCACCAATGCTCTATGCAATTGAAGCAAGATTTCTTTGTTCCTGTACTCAAATCCTCTTGCAATAAAGGCTAATATACTGTTTACATTCTTAATTGCTTGCTGCACCTGTATGCCAGCTTTTAATGACATCAACAAAAACACCTAGGTTCCTTTGATCATCAATACTTTCCAATCTCTCACCATTTAAGAAATACTCTGCACCTCCGTTCCTCCTACCAAAGTGAATAACCTCACACTTATCCACATTATATTCCATCTGCCATGGTCTTGCCCACTCACTCAGCCTGTCCAAATCCCCTTGAAGCCTCTTTGTATCCTCCTCACAACTCACATTCCCACCAAATTTTGTGTCAGCTGCAAATTTGGAAATATTACAATTGGTCCCCACATCCAAATCATTGATATAGATTGTGAACAGCTGGGGCCCAAGCACTGATCCTTGTGGTACCCCACTGGTCATAGCCTGCCAATCAGAGAATGACCCATTTATTCCTACTCTCTGTTTACTGTCTGTTACCCAATCCATGTTAGTATATTACCCCCAATCCCATGCACTTTAATTTTTCTTACTAACTTCCTATGTGGGACTTTACCAAAAGCCTTCTAAACATCTAAATACACCTCATCCACTGGTTCCACCTGATTCACTCTGCTAGTTACATCCTCAGAAACACTCTAACATGTTTGTCAAACATAATTTCCCCTTCATAAATCCAAGTTGACTCTGCCCAATCAGACCATTATTTTCTAAGTGTCCAGTAATTACATCCTTTGCAATAGATTCTAGTACCAATGTCAGGCTAACAGGTCTGCAGTTCCCCGTTTTCTCTCTCCCTCCTTTCTTAAATAGTGGAGTTATGTTTGCAACCTTCCAATCTGCAGGCATCATTGCAGAATTTATCGAATGTTGATATGATCACCAATGCATCCACTATCCTCTGTAGCCATCTCTTTCAACACTCCAGGGTGAAGATCATTAGGTCCCAGGGATTTGTTAACTTTCTCCAATACTACTTTTTTACTAATCCTAATTTCTTTCAGTTCCTCATTCTCATTAGCCCTTGGATCTCAATTATTTCAGGGAGACTTCTTGCATCTTCCTCCGTGAAGACGGACACAAAGTAATTATTTAGTTTCTCTGCCATTTCTCTATTTTCCATTATGAATTCTCTGTCTCTGCCGGTAATGGACCCACATTCGTCTGCCACTTTTTTCCTTTTTACATACCTAAAGAAACCTTTACAATCCGTATTTATATTTCTTGCTAGTTTACATCCATATTCTATGTTCTCCTTTATCAATTTCTTGGCCCTCCTTTGCTGGATTCTAAAATTCTCCCAATCCTCCAGCTTATGACTTTTTTGGGCAACTTTATAAGCCTTCCCCTTTGATCTAATACTATCTTTAACTTCCTTTGTTAGCCACGGCTGACTTGTTTTCCCTATTGGGTTCATTTGCCTTAACAGAATGTATGTTTTTTGAAAATTATGCATTAAATCTTTAAATACTAGTCATTGCCTATCTACCTTCAAACCTTTTAATGTATTTTTCTAATCCACCATGGCTAACTTGCTCTTCATACCTTCATAATTGCCCTTGTTTATATCTAAGACCCTAGTTTCGGATTGAACTACATCTTTTTCAAACTTAATGGAAAAGTCTATCACACTATGGTCACTTTTCCCTAAAGGTTCTTTTACCACCAGATCGCTAATTAGCCCTTTCTCATTGCATAATACTAGATCTAAAATAGCCTGTTCCCTAGTTGGTTCTTCAACATATTGCTCCAGAAAACCATCTCGGACACATTCCAAATATTGTTCTTCAACAGCATCGGTGTTCATTAGATTTACCCAGTCTATATGCAGATTGAAGTCATCCATAATTACTATATTGCCCTTGCAACATGCATTTCTAATTTCCTGATTTATACCATGCCCTACATTACCTATTGTTTGGTGGCCTGTAAACCACTCCTACCAATAATTGTTGCCCCTTGCTGTTTCTTAACTCCACCCAAACAGATTCTACATCCTGTTCTTCCGATCGAAGATCCTCTCTCATGAATGCCCTGATCCCATCCATTATTATCAGCACTACCCAACCTCCTTTTCCTTTTTGCTGCCCTTCCTAAATATTGAATATCCTTTCATATTCAGTTCCCAGTTTTGGTCACCCTGCAGCCATGTCTCCGTAATGGCAAATAAATCATACCCATTTACGTCTACTTGCGCCATCAACTCACCTACCTTGTTGTGAATGCTGCGTGCATCCAGAGAGTGCCGTTAATTCTGCCTTTTTAACACTATTCTGTATTTTGACCCTGGTTGGTTTTAGCATTTGTTTCTACTGCTTTCTACTTTCATTCACAGCTTTTCTACTTCCCATAACCAGCTTTGTTTTTCTCCTATTTGAATTCCCTCGCAGGTTCCCAACCCCCGACAAGCTCGGTTAAACCCTTCCCAACAGCACTAGCAAATCTCCCCGCGAGGATATTAGTCCTGGTGCTGTTCAGGTGTAACCTGTCTACCTTGTACAGGTCCCACCTGCCCCAGAAACAGTCCCAATGCCCCAGGAATCTAAAGCCTTCCCTCCTACACCATTTTTCCAGCCATATGTTCATTTGCTCAATCTTCCTATTTCTATACTCACTAGGACGTGATACTGGGAGTAATCCTGAGATTACTGCCTTAGATGTCCTGTTTATCAACCTCCTTCCTAGCTCCCTAAATTCTGCTTTCAGGACCTCAGCCCTCTTTCCACCTATGCCATTGGTCCCAACGTGGACCACGACTTCTGGCTGTTCACCCTCCCCTGAAAGAATGTCTTGCAGCCATTCCATGACATCCTTGACCCTGGCATCAGGGAGGCAACATACTATCCTGGAGTCACGTCTACAGCCACAGAAACACCTGCCTGTTCCCCTAACTATCAAATCACCTACCACTATTGCCCTTCCAATCTTCTCCACCAACCACCCCCCCCCCCATCCCCACCTGTACACCTGAGCCACTTGCATATAGTTCAAGAAAAGAATCACATCCTCCCCCACCCACCAGGAAAGACGCTGTGACAATTTTGGTTTTATGCTAGATGTACAACGTGATTTTAGTGTTAGTGACCACACCAGTAAGCACACTGTTACGACCAGGTGAGAAAGAGGTCTAGGGCTCCCCCTTTCAGCCTTCACCTGGTCTTACTGTAACAGGGATAAATTTTAAATTCACCATGTTTTTAGCGCCGCCTCCCACCCTTGGTGAATCCTTGTGTATTTTCCAATTTTAAGGCAAAGAAACCAGCACAAACAGGCGTTCTTAGCTTTAAAGAAGAAAAGTTGAAATTTATTAAACTTAAACTCTAATTCAGTTAATGCCTACGGATATACGCTGTGCCCCACGCTAGCATGCATATGCAATACACACATGCAAATAGAGACAGAAAAGAGCAGAAGAAAAATAAAGTGGAAAGGCTTGAGGCAATATCTGAAAAGTTGCTGTTACGGTTCTTCAAGCTCACTTTAGAGTCCTTGATTGTAGGTAGATCTTGCTTTTCATTGGGGCCCAGTATTCTTCTTAAGTCTTGTTCGCTGTAGGAGGAGACTTTTCTCTCTTGGGGCTCATGTGTCTTCAGTGGATTCAGAGGCTTGTGAGAAAGAGATGGGAGCAGACAGATAGACAAGAGTCTTCTTCAATCCAGGAGCATTCTGCTTTTCTGCAGGCTCTCAGTTCAAACGGCATGATTCAGCAACCCCCAAGTTGCCAAGCAGGTTAGTCATGTGACTAACTGGTCTGACCAGGTCTTAGCTCTGAGTATTGTATCATCTTAGCAGGGAATGGAATGTGCCTTCAATGTCTATTAGTATGTAATTTTCTTTTAGCCAAGGTCTGGCAGTCGTTGTAAAAGGCCTTCTTTTCTTACCAGCAACAATTTGAAATTTAATGTCCATGTGGTGAAATTAATATGCCTCATTCTTGGCAGGTGGGGGCCTGCATGACAATACCTGGATCTCTTTGAAACCATGGTCTGTCTTTAACTGCCCAATATTTTGGTGAATGTCACCACATGAGGGAGCAAATACTCCCTTGCCAATGTATTTAGGTCACATGATGACATGGACCCTCCTCATCTTTGGTAGGCGGATGACTATACACTATCACACACTGTCCAACATTACAATAGTGATCACACTTCAAAAAGTACTTCAATGGTTGTAAAGCGTTTTGGAATATCTGATGGCTGTGAAAGGCGCTATGGAAATGCAAGTCTTTATCAGACTACAAACCAACACACATTAAAGTAAATGAACAGCATTCTATACAAGCTGCATATTTAGAGTAATTTACAAACTACAAATCTCAAAATGTCAAAACAATAAAGATTATCTCCCATTATATAATTGGTCCTCAATCATGTTAGGCAAATATGTTACCATGGAGCTAGATTGCTAGATTTAATTCAGCCTATCCGCTAAGTTTCAAGTTACAGTTACGGTTACAGAGATACAGCACTGAAACAGGCCCTTCGGCCCACCGAGTCTGTGCCGACCATCAACCACCCATTGATACTAATCCTACACTAATTCCATATTCCTACCACATCCCCACCTGTCCCTATATTTTCCCTACCACCTACCTATACTAGGAGCAATTTATAATGGCCAATTAACCTATCAACCAGCAAGTCTTTGGCTTGTGGGAGGAAACCAGAGCACCCGGAGGAAACCTACGCAGACACAGGGAGAACTTGCAAACTCCACACAGGCAGTACCCAGAATTGAACCCGGGTCCCTGGACCATGAAAACCATGAAAACAAAAAGTCAGAGGCTGCTGGCCACTCTGTGGCCCTCAAAAGATTATTGGCTCCGCCCCACTTCCATTTCGCTGTCAATCAAGGCTCTATCCCAGCAAATCCCACCCCCCACCCCACCCCACCCCAGGATATTGATCTCGGCAATACTTGCCTCAATCCACTCTTGTGGATCTATGATGGCTGCTAATTTAACATGATGGCCAGTTATCTATCAAGGACATTATTCAATAGAATGACACCAATGGCCCTGCATTCAATTGACATTCATATACTTCTCCTTCTTAGCAGTCCCTCAGGATCGAGGATGACTTGCTTCTGCTCTGGTTCAATGGGTTCTGAGATGGCTGATAAGTCCAATGCCTGATCTGCTGCCTCTGCCACATGAGGGGCAGGTAAAGCTTGAAGGGTCAGGTAGATGAGTAGTTTTGAGGTTCATGCGTTCCCTCCGATGCCTCGACTCTGCCTCCATGTGTTCCCGACAAAGTCCCTCAAGATGCCTTCCCGAATGAGCTTTCTCCATCTAGGACGGTCATGATCCAGGGACTCCCACGAGTAGATGGGGATGTCTAATCTCTTCATGGATGCTTTGAGAACATCTCTAAAATGTTTCCGCTGTCCTCTTGGGAGTCTCCTGCCACAACCAATTTGTGAGTAGAACAGCTGCTTTGGGAATCTGGTGTCAGGCTTGCAAAAGACATGTCCCGCCCAGTGAAGATAGTTTTGGGTGATTAGTCCCCTGATGCTGGGCAGGTTGGCAAGGGAGAGGATGCTGCTGCTGGACCGCTGGATTTGGAAGATCTTGCGGAGGCACCTCTGCTGGTACTTCTCCAGTGCTTTGAGATGCCTGCTGTGGGTTGTCCCAATCTCCGAAGCATTTAGGAGCACAGGGATCACTGCTGCCTGGTAAACCATGATCTTAGTCTCGGGTTTGAGATCCTGGTCTTCAAATACTCTCTTCCTCAGACGGCCGAAGGCTGAGCTGGCACATTGGAGCCTATGATAAACCATGTCATCTATGTCTGCCTTCGCCAAGAGGAGGCTCCCAAGTTGTTTATTGCAAGGGGATTGGAGTACAGGAATAATGAAGTCTTACCAAAATTGTACAGGGCTTTGGTGAGACAGCACCTGGAATACTGTGTGCAGTTTTGGTCTCCACATTTGTGAAAGGATATACTTGCACTGGAGACAGTGCAGTGAAGATTTACTAAATTGGTCCCTGAGATGAGGGGGTTGTCCTAAGATGAGAGGCTGAGTAAATTGGGCCTACATTCTCTGGAGTTTAGAAGAATGAGAGGCGATCTAATTGAGACAGACAAGATTCTGAGAGATTGTTCCCACTGGTCAAGGAATCTAGAACACGGGGACACAGTCTCAGGATAAGGGGACGATCAATCAGGACTGAGAGGAGGAGAAATTACTTCACTCAAAGTGTTGTGAATCTTTGGAATTCCCTACCCCAGAAGGTTGTGGATGCTCCATCATTGAATACATTTAAGGCTGGGATAGATAGATTTTTGGTCTCACAGGGAATCAAAGGATATGGGGAGCGGGCAGGAAAGTGGAATTGAAACCCAAAATCAGCAATGATCGTATTGAATGGTGGAGCAGGGTCGATGGGTTATATGGTCTACTTCCGCTCCTATTTCTTGTGTATACTAAATTCCCTTTTGTTTGACAGAAAATAAGCTTTAAGTACACATTAATGGTATGGCTGCCAGACCATAATCTGTATCTAGACAACTTACGAAAACATGGATGGGTAAAAGAATCTGAAAATGATGTTAACAAAGGCAAAAATGCTTCAGTTTTGTCACATCAGCCTCACCCTGACAGGAGACAGAAAGTCCACCTACCACTGCACATACTAACAGCACAGATTTAATCTGGGTTTGTGTGGAGTTAACACTGCATTCAGTGATGCACTTACATTAGGGAAACATTATATAAATGATAAACGTTTGCGATCCTTCTCACTGTTGATTCAGCTCCTTTGAGAAATAAGGTTTCTTTAACAACATTAAAATGGCCACGCTGTCTTTGATGTTTAGGCTAACCCCAGTTACTAAGGAATCTTTAACAGGTTTGTGTCAAACTTCACATCCTAAAGTAGTCACATCCATGAAATTCAATAAAAGTGCCAACTCCGTACTAGTTTTTAGTTTCACCTCCCCAAACCAGCTCATAAAATCATGAAAATCATAGAATGGTTACAGCACAGAAGGAGGCCGTTCGAGCCGGTGTGTCTGTGCCGGTCCTCTGCAAGAGCAACTCAGCTAGTTCAATGAAGAGTGCAGGACAGCATGCCAGGAGCAGCACCAGGCATAACTAAAAATGAAGTGCCAACCTGGTAAAGCTACAACACAGGACTACGTGCATGCTAAACTATGGAAGCAGCATGCGATAGACAGAGCTAAGCGATCTGACAATCAATGGATCAGATCAAAGCTCTGCAGTCCTGCCACATCCAGTCAGGAATGGTGGTGGACATTAAACAACTAACTGGAAGAGGAAGCTCCACAAATATCCCCATCCTGAATGATGGGGAGCCCAGCACATCAGTGCAAAAGACAAGGCTGAAGCCAAAAGTGCCTAGTGGATTATCCATCTTGGCCTCCTCCTAAGGTCCCCAGCAGCACAGATGCCAGTCTTCAGCCAAATTGATTCATTCTACATGATATGACAAACAACTAAAAGCACTGGAAACTGCAAAGTCTATGGGCCCTGACAACATTCTGTCAATAGTACTGAAGACTTGTGCTCCAGAACTAGCCCAAGCTGCTCCAGTACAGCAATAACACTGGAAAATTGCCCAGGTATGTCCTGGCCACAACAAGCAGGAAAAATCCAACTCAGCCAATTACTACCCCATCAGTCTACCCTCAATCATCAGAAAAATGATGGACGGCATCAAAGACAGTGCTATCAAACGACACTTACACAACAACAATCTGCTTGCCAATGCTCCATTTGGGTTCCGCTGGGGCACCTGGCTGCAGACCTTGGTCGGAACATGGGCTAAAGAGTTGAATTCCAGAGGTGTAGTGAGAGTGACTGCCCTTAACATTAAGGCAGCATTTGACCAAGAGTGACCTCAAGGAACCCTAGCAAAATTGAAGTCAATGAGACAAAGGTGGTGGGGGGGAGGGGGGGCGTGGCGGCGTGGAATCTCTCCAATACTTGGAGTCATACCTAGCACAAAGGAAGATAATTGTGGTTGTTGGCCAATCATCTCTGCCCAGGACATCGTTGTATGAGTTCCTAGGTCAAGCATCTTCAGCTGCTTCATCAATGACCTTCCCTCCATCATAAGGTCAGAAGTGGGGGTGTTTGTTGATGATTTAACACTGTTCAGTATCATTCGCAACTCTTCAGATACTGAAGCAGTCCATGTCCACATGCAGCAAGACCTGGACAACAGTCAGGCTTGGGCTGATAAGTGGCAAGTAACATTGTGCCACACAAGTTCTGGGCAATGGCCATTTCCCTTATCATTCAATGGTATTACCACTGCTGAATACCCCGTTATCAACATCCTGGGGTTACCATTGACCAGAAACTTAACTGAACCAGCCATATAAATACTGTGGCAACAAGAACAGGGCAGCAGCTGAGAATTCTGCAGCGAGTAACTCACCTCCTGACTCCCCAAAGCCTACCTACCATCTACAAGGCCCAAGTCAGGAGTGTGATGGAATACTGGATGCAACTGCAACAACAATCAAGAAGCTCGACAGCATCCAGGGCAAAGCAGCCCATTTGACCGGCACCCCATCCACAAACATTCACTCCCTCCACCACAGACACACAGTGGCAGCAGTGTGTACCATCTACAAGATGCACAGCAGCAACTCGCCAAGACTCCAAACCTGCAACCTCTACCACCTAGAAGAACAAGGGCAGCAGACGCATGAGAACACCACTACCTGCAAGTTCCCCTCCAAGCCTCACACCATCATGACCTGGAGCTATATCGCTATTCCTTCACCGTCGCTTGGTCAAAACCTGGAACTCCCTTCCCAACAGCACTGTGGGTGTACCTACACCAGATGGACTGCAGCGGTTCAAGAAGGTGGTTCACCATCACCTTCTCAAGGGCATTAAGGAATGGGCAAAGCATGCTGGCCTTGCCAGCAACACTGACAACCCGGGAAAGAATTTTAAAAAGTCCCTCTCACCTGCCCTTTATCCATAGCTTTGCAAGTTTTTTCTCTTCAGATAATTATCCAATTCCCTTTTGAAAGCCATGATTGAATCTGCCTCCACCACATTCTCAGGCAGTACATTCCAGATCCTAATCACTCGCTATGTAAATAAGTTTTTCCTCATGTCACCTTTGGTTCTTTTGCTGTTCATCTTAAATCTATACCCTTTGGTTCTTGACCCTTCTGCCAATGGGAACAGTCTCTCTCTATCTATTCTGTCTAGACCACTCATAATTTTGAACACCTCTGTCAAATCTCCTCTCAACCTTCTGTTCTCTCAGGAGAACAGTCCCAGCTTCTCCAATCTATCCTCGTAACTGAAGTCCCTCATCCTTGGAATCATTCTTGTAAATCTTTTCTGCACCCTCTCTAATGCCTTCACATCCTTGCTACAGTGTGGTGCCCAGAATTGGGAACAATACTCCAGTTGAGACCAAACCAGTGTTAGGAACATAGAAACATAGAAAATAGGAGCAGGAGTAGGCCATTCAGCCCTTCGAGCCTGCTCCGCCATTCATTATGATCATGGCTAATCATCCAACTCAATAACCTGTTCCCGCTTTCCCCCCATATCCTTTGATCCCGTTAAATCCAAGAGCTATATCTAACTCCTTCTTGAAAACATACAATGTTTTGGCCTCAACTGCTTTCTGTGGTAGCGAATTCCACAGGCTCACCACTCTCTGGTTGAAGAAATTTCTCCTCATCTCAGTCCTGAAAGGTTTACCCCGTATCCTTAGACTATGACCCCTGGTTCTGGACTCCCCACCATCGGGAACATCCTTCCTGCATCTACCCTGTCAAGTTCTGTTAGAATTTTCTAGGTTTCTATGAGATCCTCACTCACCCTTCTGAACTCCAGCGAATATAATCCTAACTGACTCAATCTCTCCTCATACGTCAGTCCCGCCATCCCAGGAATCAGTCCGGTAAACCTTCACTGCACTCCCTCTATAGCAAGAACATCCTTCCTCAGATAAGGAAACCAAAACTGCACACAATATTCCATGTGTGGCCTCACCAAGGCCCTGTATAACTGCAGCAAGACATCCCTGCTCCTGTACTTGAATCCTCTCGCTATGAAGGCCAGCATACCATTTGCCTTTCTTACCACCTGTTGCACCTGCATGCTTACCTTCAGCGACTGGTGTACAAGAACACCCAGGTCTTGTTGCATATTCCCCTCTCTGTTTATAGCCGTTCAGATAATAATCTGCCTTCCTGTTTTTGCTACCAAAGTGGATAACCTCACATTTATCCACATTATACTGCATCTGCCATGCATTTGCCCACTCACTCAACTTGTCCAAGTCACCCTGAAGCCTCTCTGCATCCTCCTCATAACTCACCCTCCCACCAAATTTTGCGTCATCTGCAAATTTGGAGATATTACATTTAGTTCCCTCATCTAAATCATTAATATATATTGTGAATAGCTGGAGTTCTAGTATCGATCCCTGCGGTTCCCCACTAGTCACTGCCTGCCGTTCTGGAAAAGACTCGTTTATCTCTACTCATTGTTTCCTGTCTGCCAACCAATTTTCTATCCGTCGCAATACACTACCACCCCAATCCCATGTACTTTGATTTTAAATGCTAATCTCTTATGTGGGACTTTGTCGAAAGCCTTCCGAAAGTCCAAATAAACCACATCCACTGGCTCCCCTTCATCAACTCTACTAGTTACATACTCAAAGAATTCTAGTAGATTTGTCAAGCATGATTTCCCTTTCATAAATCCATGCTGACTCTGTCCTATTCTACCACTGTTCTCCAAGTGCTCTGATATAAAATCTTTGATAATGGACTCTAGAATTTTCCCCACTACTGACGCCAGGCTGACTGGTTAATAATTCCCTGCTTTCTCTCAACCTCCCTTTTTAAATAGTGGGGTTACATTAGCTACTCTCCAATCTGTAGGAACTGTTCCAGAGTCTATAGAATCTTGGAAGATGACCACCAATGCATCCATTATTTCTAGGGCCATTTCCTTAAGTACGCTGGGATGTAGATTATCAGGCCCTGGAGATTTATTGGCCTTCAATCCCATCAATTTCCCCAACACCATTTCTCTACTAATATTGATTTCCTTCAGTTCCTCCCTCTCACTAAACCCTGTGTTCCCCAACATTTCTGATATTTGAGTCCTCCTTTGTGAAGACAGAACCAAAGTATGCATTTAGTTGGTCAGCCATTTCTTTGTTCCCCATAATAAATTCCCCTGTTTCTGACTGTAAGGGACCTACATTTGTCGTCACCAATCTTTTTTTCTTCATAAAGGTTTATAAAGGTTCACCATAACTTCCTCACCTTTTTACTCTGTGTCTTCATTTATAAAGCCCAGGATCCCGTATGCCTTATTAACCACTTTCTCAACATGCCCTGCCGCCTACAATGATTTGTGCACAAATGCCCCCAGGTCCCTCTGCTCCTGCACCCCTTTTAGAATTGTATCCTTTTATTTTATATTGTCTCTCGTCATTCCTCCTACCAAATGTATCACTTTACATTTCAGTGCATTAAATTTCATCTGCTACATGTCCACCCATTCCACCAGCCTGTCTTTTTTTTTTATTTGTTTGTGGGATGTGGGTGTCGCTGGCTAGGCCAGCATTTCTTGCCCATCCCTAATTGCCCTTGAACTGAGTGCCTTGCTGGGCCATTACAGAGGGCATTTTAAGAGTCAACCACATTGCTGTGGATCTGGAGTCACATGTAGGCCAGACCAGGTAAGGACGGAAGATTTTCTTCCCTAAAGGACATTAGTGAACCAGATGGGTTTTTACAACAATCGACAATGATTTCATGGCCATCATTCGACTAGCTTTTTAATTCCAGATTTTTATTAATTGAATTCAAATTTCATCAGCAGTCATGGTGGGATTCAAATCCATGTCCCCAGAGCATTAGCCTGGGCTCTGGATTACTAGTCCAGTGACATTACCACCTCAGCACCGCCTCCCCTTTACTTGCCCAATGTGGGGTGCAAACCCATGACCCTGAGATTAAGAGCCTCCTGTGCTATCAACTGAGCTAGCTATCCTCGTAATTCACAATACTTCCAAGTTTTGTGCCCTCAGCAAATTTTGAAATTGTGTCCTGCACACCCAAGTTTAGGTCATTACTATAGAATAAGAAAAGCAGTCGTCCTCATACCAATCGATGGGGAACCCCATTATATACCTTCCTCCAGGCCGATAAACAACCGTTCACCATTACGCTCCATTTCCCGTCACTGAGCCAACTTTGTATCCATAGTGCTACTATCCCTTTTATTCCATGCACTTTGACGACAAGCCTGTTATGTAGCACTTTATCAAACGTCTTTTGGAAGTCCACGTACACAATATCAACCACATTACCCTCACCCACCCTCTCTGTTACCTCATCAACAAACTCAAGTTAGTTAAACAAGATTTGCCTTGAACAAATCCGTGCTGGTTTTCCTTAATTAATCACATTTGTCCAAATGCTGCCAACAGGACATAGATAGGCTAGCAGAATGGGCAGGCAAGTGGCAGATGGAATTTAATACAGACAAGTATGAGGTGATACATTTTGACAGAAGCGATAGAGACATAATGGCACAGTTCTAAAGAGTGCAGGAATAGAGGGGCCTGGGAGTACATGTGCATCGATCTTTGAAGGTGGCAGGACATATTGAAAGAGTGTTTAGCAAAGCATGTGGGATCTTGGACTTCAGAAATAGAGACATAGAGTACAAAAGCAGTGATGTTATGCTGAGCCTTTAAAAAGTTCCGTTAGGCCCCAAATGGAGTATTGTGTCCAGTTCTGCTCACCACACATTAGAAAGGATGTGAGGGTCCTTGAGAGCGTGCAGAGGAGATTTACCAGAATGGTTCCAAGGATGGGGGATTTTAGTTACAAGGGACTGAATTTTACAGCTGCCTTGATGTCGGGGGTCATAGCAGGGGGGGTGGGGGTGTGGGGGACAGAAAATGCCTCTGGCAGATGCCCGCCACAAACCTCGACGCCGGGAAGGCCCGGCCCAATATTGCTGGTGGTGGCGAGGCCTCGTGGCAGCCCACCCATTGCTTGGTGACAGGAGCAAAATTTAAATATTTAAATTAATTAATTAATTACTTATCCACTCCTGCCGTCCGTTCCGGAGCGATATTGGTACCGGTGGCCGGCACTCCCGTGCCTTCGGATACCAGTTCAGTGGTTCGAGGCGGAACCCTGGTGGGGAGGGAGCAGGTAATCTTTTCAGTGCGGGAGGGGCAGGAGCAGCAAAGTAATTTTATTGGTGGAGGGGATGATGGGAAGGGGTAAAGTTTATAGTTCATGATCTTTTGGCGGTTGGGGGGAGGTCAGGTGGGCAGAGAAAGTGTTTTGGTGGTGGGGGGAGGAGGGCAAATAATGCATTGCATCGTTATTGGGCGGGGTGGGAGAGGGACAAATTAAGTGCATTTAAATTTTTTAGCAACATCTCTCTTTAAATATTTAAATTAAATAGAAGGGCTAGAAGCCCTTTAAAAATGGTGGCAGCGCCTGCACAAAGGCTGCTGACGACATTGCCGGGGACGGACCGCCCACCCCTCCATGTCATTGGGGTGGGGGGCCCACCCCAGCCATTTAAATGAGCCGCCGCGCTGAATATCGCAGCAGCTCTGCGAAGTACGGCCCACCATTGTTTACATCTGCCGGCAAAGTAAACTGTAGCCCAAAGTTAGGTTGGAAAAGCTAAGGTTGTTCTTCCTGAAACAAGAGAGATTGAGGGGAGATTTGATAAAGTTGTACAAGATTATGACAGGCTTAGGTGAGTCAGACAAGGAAAAGCTGTTCCCATTAACTGATGGTACAAGGACTGGGGGACAGAGATTGAAGGTTTTGGGCAAGAGATGCCGGGGGGCATACGAGGAAGAACTTTCTTACGCAGTGCGTGGTAATGACCTGGAACTTGTGGCCTACGAGGGTGGTGGAAGAGGAGACAATCAATGATTTCAAAAGAAAATTGAATGGGCACGTAAAGGAATTAAACTTGCAGGGATAGTTGGATCAAGCAGGGGAGTGGGACTGACTGGATTGCTATCTGGTGAACCAGCATGGACTCAATGGGCCGAAGGGCCTCCTTCTATGCTGTAAATGACTCTATATGACTATTAATTTTGTTCCAGATTACCATTTCTAAAAGCTTTCCCACCAACGGGGTTAAACTGACTAGCCTTTAAACTTGAACAAATGTTACCGTGTAAAGTTGACATGTTTATTGGTTTTATATTGATTAAAGAAAAAAAATTCAAGAAAAAATATTCCAGCATAAATTTAA
Source organism: Heterodontus francisci (assembly GCF_036365525.1). Lineage (NCBI taxonomy): Eukaryota > Metazoa > Chordata > Chondrichthyes > Heterodontiformes > Heterodontidae > Heterodontus > Heterodontus francisci. The sequence continues at coordinate 62,879,607 of NC_090397.1, read as the reverse complement.
ATGCCTGCCTCCATCGAGCCTCTTTATCTTTAAATGATACGGTTTAGTACCTTGAGCAATCGTCCTTGAATTTGCAGAAAAATGTAATAATTGCAGAGACATTACTGTGTCAAATTATTACAGATTCCCAAGGCTTTCCATCACTGGTGTTTTCTTCGCACCATATCCGTTGTAGACTAATTAATAGAGATCGATTGCTATTGAATGTGAACAACGCCATTATTGGATCATGCGACTAGCAGGATGATAGAAGGCGGACTGTGGTCTTTTTCCATCTGTTACGACCAGGTGATAAAGGTGTTTCGGGGTCTTTTACTGTCTTCACCTGGTCTTATTGTAAGAGGGACTGATTTTTAAACACATCATGTTTTGAGCTCCCCTCTTGGTGAATGCTTGTTCACCACTTTCCAATTATAAGGCAAAGAAATGAGCACACCAGGTTTTCTTAGGTTTAAAGAAGAAAAGTGAAATTTGTTAAAACTTAAACTCTTAATTTGGTTAATGCCTACAGATATATGACACGCCCACGCTAACATGCACATGTGATACACACATGCAAATAGGGATAGAAAAAAGCAGAAGAAAAATAGAGAGGTTTGAGGCAGTCTCTGAAGGGGTTTTCTTGTTACTGTTTCTGTGTTTCCAGCTCACCGTAGAGTCTTTGATTGTAGACAGCTCTTACTTTTCATTGGGGCCCAGTATTCTTCTTAAACCTTGTTCACATAGGAGACTTTTCTCTCTTTGCGTTTACGTGTCGTCAATGGTTTCCGAAGCTGGTGAGAGAGATGAGAGCAGACAGGAGAGAGGTCTTTTCCAGTCCAGGAGCAAACAGCTTTCTGAGTTTCTTTGTCTCAGCAAGTTCAAATTCAGATATGTGACTAAACTGGCCTGATCAGGTCTTGTGTGTATTGGAGAAGCAGGGCCTGGGTCCTTTGTTCCAACACTGTCTGCCAGCATGCAAATGTCTTTCCAGTGGGCAATTCCTTGTGATAGGCCCTCTTTTCTTCCCAGCCACAATTTTAAGTATTAATGTTCATGTGGTGAAATAATGTGTGCCTCAGTCTTGGCAGGTGGGGGCCTGCATGACACCATCTCAAAACTCTATGTACCTATGAACAGACAAGCGAAGATGAACAGGGAAAGGCCGTCTGGTCCATCCAGCCTGTTCTGCACAATTTGTGTTACCTTGTGCATCACAATATATACACACATCTCATCCAACCCCACACCATGTGATCACCTGGGAGGGGTGAAAAAACATTAAAAGCCCAGGCCAATTTGGGGGAAAATATCTGGGAAATTCCTCTCCGAATCCCTTAGGTGATCAAAACTAGTCCAGGAGATCACTCTAGCCCAGCAGTGCCTGCTGCTTGGAAGAGGTGATGTCCACCCCAACCAGAAACATGTCCCGCTCTCACTTGAAGGAATTCCACAAATCAGCATCCATTACATGCGCCAGGAGCCTGTTCCAGAGGGAAGTGTTATTTTCCCCCTCCTCAATGAATCAATGAGGTACAGGGTGCAACTGAAAAACAAAGATCAGTGCAGAAAATAATGTCACTGAAAATGGAACTCATTTTCAACCATCCAATTCTACAAGTACCTTACTTTTCACGTATCTATCAATAATTTATATTACCACATATCAATCCTCACTTACATGTGCTGCAAGACTGGGGTTTAATTAACTTGGGACAAGACGTTGGTTTACATTCACTAGGTATGGTGTTGCAAAACATGGCAAAGCCAGCCAACAAAGTTGTTTATCATCAACAACAAAATCATTTGTATCACTAACTGAATTTAGTGTCTTTTCTCTAGCAGCTTTTTCAGACATTTCCTCCCCAAACTAGCACTGATTACCTCTTCAAAGAAAGTAGATGTCCCAAAAAAAGCAATGGTTTCAGGCTTCATTTGGAATGATACTTTAGCAAGTATTTTATAAGTCTGGACTACAGAAAAGTCAGTTTCCAACATTTTATTTAGCTTTACTATACTTCTCCATAACGGGTATCCTCCCGCTGATGTCAGTCGTAGTCCGTCGGTGCCACAAGTACAGGATGCCCTCAGGAACTGTTCCAGTTGAAGGATGTATCATTAGTGGCTGAAATTCATTCCCTGCATTACATTGCAGCTCAAAATAATAAATGCAAAATATAACTGAGCATGATGCCAATTAATCCTGTTTAAAGTATAATCAAAAGGGTGTAAGCTCAATTGGTTAGACAGCTAAAGTATGATACAAAAAGACACCAACAGCACGGGTTCAATCCCTGTACCGGGTATGGTAGTTCATGGAGGTCTGCCTCCTCGCCTTGCCCCACGCTTGAGTGGTGACCCTCAAACTGTACATCACCAACTGTCTCTCTCTAATGGGGAGAAATGCCTATGGTCCTTTGGGGACTATCTACGGCTAGAGCAAATTAAATGACCATCTATAACATATTAAATTGCTTGAATTTGTTACAATTGCAACATCTGGTATACTAAAATAGTAGCACCTGCTATTCTCACTTCCTTCAGAGCTGTAACCTTGCTTAGCCTGTCAACCCAAACATGACTAAAAGACATACCATTTCTGACCGAACAGGAACAACATGGTAAATTTTATTAGTTAAAAAAAAGAAAAAAATGCACATGTGCCAGAAATGTTGAAATAAAGAAAATGTCAGAAATACATTAGATCAATACACATCTGAAAATGGTAAGTTAAAGTTTCAGGTACAGTTAGATGTAGGATGATACTCAAATTAACCAACTTCTTTAGCTACTGACTAACATGTTGTACATTGCTGACACTTCCCATTTTTTATATCAAGTGGTATTTGTATCATTTATCAATTACACTGTAGATACACAATGTTGAATAGTTCACCCTAGATGAGATTTTTATCCTCATTCCACCCCATTTTATGGCATTTATGCATTGTTCCCAACTCAAGGTGGCAGGTAGCTAGCCTGTTGCCAAGCATTTGTCAAAAGCAAACTAAGTACCAAAGGAGAATTTTCATTGGGTCCTGGTCAACATTCCTCTCTCAACAAAAGAAAAACAGCAAAATCAATCTCCAGATCCACTGATTGCTGTTTGTGGGACCTCGGTGTAGAATGATTACATTTGTCCACATATCACATCATTGCAGTCTCAGAGTAATTCATTGTGTGGCTACTTGAGACATCTTAACACAATATGATGCTACCTAAGGGCATACATTATTATCAATGCAAAATGGATGATAATGGGTTCCCAAATCAAGGACTCATCAGTGATGAAATCACAAGATCAACCCACTGAGTCACCAGAATCACTGCTCTGTATTCTTGGGTTTCTATGGAGAGAAACATTCAAGTGCGTTCAGATTCTCCTGCACATGCTGTAGGACATTAGAGGGGTTTGTCTCCTTCAGTTCAACATTCAGGCATATTTTAACTGCTTCTCCAATGTCACTGTGAAAGTAGAAGCACAACAGTTTATGCCACATAACCCTGCAGGCAATTTGCTGAAGCAACAGGCATCAAAAAGAGGTACCAATATTCATGACAACATAGAACGAGCCAGGGTTAAACTTGATTTTTTATTTATTCATTTATGGGATGTGGGCATCGCTGGCAAGATCAGCATTTATTGCCCACTCCCAATTGCCCTTGAGAAGGGTGTTGGATTAGTGTGGGTCAAGGGCAAAAGTGCTGACCTATATATATCACATGTACCTTGTCTAAGCACTCCATAGAGATTCAAATAGGATATGTATGTCCCCACTAGGACCTATTAAAATAACTACCAAAATTATATGCAAACGGTCACCTCTTTCAGTATTTTAATAGAATGTACAGTATCTGCGGCAGGAGAAGGCAGATATTTTGAGAAATTAACCCTTAAAAAGCACTAACTCTAGGGCCCTCTCTGTTTCTCTTTCAAAATGCAGTTTAATCTCATTACGACAATCTTTTCATAGACACATAGAAACATTGAAAAATAGGAGCAGGAGTAGGCCATTTGGCCCTTCGAGCCTGCACCGCCATTCAATACGATCACGGTTGATCATCCGAACTCAGTAACCTGTTCCCGCTTTCTCCCCATATCCCTTGATCCCATTAGCCCTAAGAACTATATCTAACTCTTTCTTGAATATATTTAATGATTTGGCCTCAACTGCTTTCTGTGGTAGAGAATTCCACAGGTTCACCACTCTCTGGGTGAAGAAATCCCTCCTCATTGAAGTTCTAAATATCTTACCCCTTATCCTTAGACTGTGACCCCTGGTCCTGGACTCCCCCGCCATCAGGAACATCCTTCCTGCATCTGGTCTGTCCAAAACTGTCAGAATCTTGTAGGTTTCTATGAGATCCCCTCTCATTCTTCTAAACTCTAGCGAATACAACCCTAATCGACCCAATCTCTCCTCATACATCAGTCCTGCCATCCCAGGAACGAGTCTGGTGAACCTTCACTGCACTCCCTCCATAACAAGAACATCCTTCCTCAGTTAAGGAGCCCAAAACTGCACACAATACTCGAGATGTGGTCTCACCAAGGCCCTGTATAATTGCAGCAAGACATCCTTGCTCCTGTACTCGAATCCTCTCGCTATGAAGGCCAACATATCATTTGCCTTCCTAACGGCCTGCTGCACCTGCATGCTTACTTTCAGCGACTGGTGCACAAGGACACCCAGGTCTCGCTGCACCTCCCCCTGTCCCAATCTATCGCCGTTCAGATAATAATCTGCCTTTCAGCTTTTGCCACCAAAATGGACAACCTCACATTTATTCACATTATACTGCATCTGCCATGTATTTGCCCACTCACTCAACCTCTCCAAATCACACTGGAGCTTCTCTGCATCCTCCTCACAGCTCACACTCCCACCCAGCTTTGTGTCGTCTGCAAACTTGGATATATTACATTTAATTCCCCATCTATATCCTTAATATATGTTGTGAATAGCTGGGGTCCTAACACTGATCCCTGCGGTACCCCACTAGCCACTTCCTGCCACTCGGAAAAAGACCCGTTTATTCCTACTTTTTGTTTCCTGTCTGCCAGTTCTCTATCCATGTCAGTACCTTACCCCCAATCCCATGTGCTTTAATTTTGCACGCTAATCTCTTATGTGGGACCTTATTGAAAGCCTTCTGAAAGTCCAAATACACCACATCCAGTGATTCTCCCATATCTATTATACTAATTACATCCTCAAAAAATTCCAGTAGATTTGTCAAGCATAATTTCCCTTTCTTAAATCCATGTTGACTTTGTCTGATCCCATCATTGTTTTCCAAGTGCTCTGCTATTACATCTTTTAGAATGGACTCTAGCATTTTCCCCACTACTGATGTCAGGCTAACTGTCTATAATTCCCTGTTTTCTCTCTACCTCCTTTTTTAAATAGTGGGGTTATATTAGCTACCCTCCAATCCTCTGGAACTGTTCCAGAGTCTATAGAATTTTGAAAAATGATCAGCAGTGCAACTACTATTTCTAGAGCCACTGCCTTAAGTACTCTGGGATGTAGATTATCAGGCCCTGGGGATTTATTGGCTTTCAATCCCATCAATTTCCCTAACACCATTTCCCTACTAATACTGATTTCATACAGTCCCTCCTTCTCACTAGTCCCTATGTTCCCCAGCATTTCTGGGAGGTAATTTGTGTCCTCCTTTGTGAAGACAGAGCCACGGTATGTATTTAATTGGTCTGCCATTTCTTTGTTCCCCATTATAAATTCCCCCGTTTCTGATTGTAAGGGACCCACATTTGTCTTCACTAATCTTTTTCTCTTCACATATCACACTTTTCAATAGCAAGTCTTTGGTTTTAGATCAGTTTTGAGAGATATTGGGTTGATTCTGTGTTAAGAACCTAGTGATTGCAGATGTCTAGTGAAGAATATGGTCCAAAAGAGATGAGAGACTTTAGTTATCAAGAGATGAGAGAAAACTGGGACTCTTTTCATTAGGATACAGAAAATCTAATTAAGTGCACAAAATTAGAAGAGGTTTTGTCAAAGTAAATTATAAAACATTATTTCCACTGGTCGGTGAGTCAGTAACAATAGGACACAAGTTTAAGATCACTGCTAAAAATAAAAGCAATGGGAGAGCTTAGGATACATTTTTTCTGGTGACACAGAGAGTGGTTAGGATATGGAATGTTCTACGAGAAATAAAGGTGAAAGCAACATTCATTTTTCCTTTTAAAAGGGAAGTGGGCAAATATTTGAAAAGGAAAGTGTTAAAGAATAAGGACAAGTGAATGGAAGCAAGTGGATAACTCTTTCAGAGAATTTGCACAGGTGTGAAGGATTGAATGGCCTCCATCTGTGCTGTAAAATTCAATGGTCTGGAAATTTAGCCGCACAGCTGAATAAATTGCTAAATGGCGGGCAGGAAGCACGTGCGCATTTCCAGCTAGAAGTGCAGCTTCCGCCATACTGGACAAGCTGGATGCATTGGTGGCAGGAACACACATCAGGAACATTTAAGCTGTTGAATAATTTATTTAAATTAGGGTCCAATGAGCCTTGCACCTCATGACACTAACCAACAGGACAGCTCCATGGATTCGAGGTCTCAGAGCCGAGGCCCAATATCAGGGGTGCATCAGGGCTCACTATTCCAGGGGCAGAAATTCTGCCCTGTGCCAGCCTCTCTCCACCCCCCACTATACACCCAAAAGTAGGAGTGCCCAAATTTCTGGGCCTAAGATTCTAATACATTCTGTGCTTCAAAGCTGTTCATTATTTTTCCTCGTCCTCCTAAATTATCTCCTGCTTTATCCTGGAGTATGGTTCCATGGGCACTCGCATTCAACGTTCTCTCTAATTCCCCTTCTCTGTGTGCACCTGTTTGTTGCACTGTGCAGTCCCTTTAAGATAGCCACACAGTTGCACATGAGCATGTCTTAAAAGGCCAACTTCTTTTGCACAGCCTCTTTGTTCCCTGCGCAGTAAATTCTGGACAGTTGTGCAGCTAAGCACCCATGCATCTTAGAGGGAAGGTTACTCACATCTAGACATTTGGTAGTACAGAACTTGAGTATTGCTGAAAACAGAGACATTAGTCGAAACTTTTCTTCTTGCACTCATCAGGACAATTTGCAAGAATACCAATGTAAGGGAAAGCAACAAATTTATACTGTATGAGAAGAGAGTGCTGAACTGTTGGCAAGTGATAGTTAACTGCCAAGCTTTGTTTGAAATTTAAACCAGGCAGCTTGACTCTGATAGGTCAAGGCATTGCCCTGAGGAATGAACCAGTGAATGGCTGTCACTTATTTTGTTTAACTGAAACAGGCGCATTGTGTGTACATTTTCTCTCTGTCTGCATAGAACAGGGCCCTGTGTATTACTATATGTAGCTTCCAGTACGCGCAAATGTGCCACACTGCAAGCCCAACTGACAATCTTCAATTGGTTGTCAACGTAATTCTTAGCACACCGAGGATTATTTAGCAAATGTTGTCCAATCGTGGAATCACATCTAATGTTGGACACTGTGTTTTTAATTTTGCAAGCAAGGGCTGGTTGGGTACGGTCTGTACCTTGTCCATTGTGAACAGCGGAAGGGACGTGTTGTTTGATAGGATCCGCCAGTTTTTGGGACGTACACAATTGCGAATTATCCTGATGAGTGCAAGATAAAAGGCTTCGACAAAATGTCTGTTTTCAGCAATACTCCAGTTACTCACATCCTTCCCGTGACTCTCCTGATCATCCATACTTCACGTCTGAGCCTCGACTGTTGGGTTCCATCAGCCTGGAAGAAAAGCCTGGAAGGTTAAGCATTTTCTGACAGGGTATCTTATACTTAATAGGACCAGGGACCCTGGTTATACAGAATCTTACAGCACAGAAGTAGGCAATATGGCCCTGCCTGATTTTCTTCTCCATTTCCTAGAGTTACTGAGGTTATGTGAAAAATCCTCATTGCTGTCCCTGGCTACAATCAGTTAATTCAACAGAGACTGGAAATCGATCCTCTGCATCTCTGTGCTCTGTGCAACAGCAGAAAAAGTAACAAATCTGCAACAATAAACAATACATATTTATTCTGAATCTGTTTAAATTATCATGTTACATGTCATTGTGTTATTTGAAGTAGCCCATACAGGTCAAAACACAAGGCAATCGCAACGGAACACTTAGTTGCAGACACACCCTCTAAAGAAAAGTAAAATGGGTTTCAAAGATGACTCAATAACTCCTACATTCCCTGCTTAAAGATGTGTACAGTGTAATGAGTCTCTTAAGTGAACTGCTGGAATTTTCACATGGAAAGCACCATTTTGTGGCTGCAACACGTGCACTGCCTGTCGACCTAATTTTCTGATCTACATTGTGATCAACATGCTTTTCTTTCATATAATAACCATTCTTTCACAAGGCTTTAAACAAGGACGTTGTTTCAATGCCATTGTTACGATCAGGTGAGAAAGAGGACTAGGGTTCCCTTTCAGCCTTCACCTGGTCTTACTGTAACAGCGTTTTACTTTTAAACACACTGTTTTGAGCTCCCCATTGGTGAACCCTTGTTTACCGCTTTCCAATTATAAGGCAAAGAAATGAGCACAAACAGGCTTTCTTAGGTTTAAAGAAGAAAAGTAAAATTTATTAAAACTTAAACTCTAATTCGGTTAATGCCCACGATACACACCGCGTCCCACGCTAGTATGCAGACGCAATGCGCACATGCAAACAGAGACAGAAAAGAACAGAAGAAAAATAAAGTGAAGAAGTTTGAGGCAATATCTGAAGAGTTTCTTCTTACTGTGCATCAAGTTCACTGTATAGTCCTTTTGTAGGTAGTTCTTGCTTTTCGTTGGAGCACAGTATTCTTCTTAAAACTTGTTCATTGGAGGAGACTTTTCTCTCTTGGGGTTCATGTGTCTTCAGTGGTTTTGAGTTCCATGAGAGAGAGATGGAAACGGACAGGAGAGGCTGTGGCGACCAAGCCACGAGAGGTCTCTGCAGTCCAGGAGCAAACAGCTTTCTGCCGGTTCAAAACTCTGCGGCAAATTCAAATTCCTGCAACAGTCAGTTAGACATGTGACTAAACTGGTCTGACCACGTCTTCTGTGTATTCGGCCATTTTAGCAGTTAACCTGGAATGCGAGCTCCTCCACCCTCAACGTCTGGTAATCCATTTTAGATTAAATTGGAGAAGGGAGTAGCCCCTTTGTCCTTTCCAAGTACTGTCTGTTAATATGCAAAAATGTCTCTCCAGCCAAGGATCCATTGTGGGTTTTTTTTTTTAAACCAGTTCTTTCCTCACTCCAGTGAGAGTTTAAAATGAATGCTCATGTGGCGAAATTATTATTACTCATTCTTGGCAGGTGGGGGCCTGCATGACACCATTTAAAAAATAATGTGAACATAAAGCAGGATTTATAGAATCATAGGAGTCACACAAATACATATATACAGTTTCAACAGCAGATTTGGTAAATCAATGATCTGAATAACTCTCAGGTCTTTCCTCGATGTGGTAACCCTCCTCTCAATGAATAAAAGAGACTAGTTGAGGTTGAAGCAGTACTTGAATGGAAGATTTCAGAGAAAATAACAACAATAATGAATGTCAATCGAACAGTGAGATTAGTTGCAGGTGCTTTGATGCACAAGCATCTTCATCTACTGGAACAGGTTCAAAACTTTCATAATTCAGATCGGCATGGAGCCAACATTACAACATCTCACACAAAGTGTGCTAGGTGAAACCAGCCTGCTAAAGTCTCTGATCTATGTTGCACATCAGCTTAGAATTCATATTGTTCTATTTGAAATGCTGGCAGTAATTCAGGTACTCCATATATGTGGCACTGCAGTATCATGTGAAACATTACCAATGCAAATACAAGGCCATGTTTGCAATCAAGTGATCACACTCTCATATGGCAGTGCATGGCAGGTCTTCTTGAGATCATCTCATTAGAACTTGGGTAAAGGAGCATCCCAGCGGTGGAGTGGTTAAATAGACGACCCTCTGCGGGACTGAGCCACGGGACGATCCTAGGGTCAATCTCCGCTTTATGCTGGGAGAATGATAGGGTTGCTATGATTGGCCTCAGCATCCTAGAGTTATGAAAATGAAAACAAAATCAGCCAGTGTGACCACTCCTGATCATTACCCTGCGAACTTCCTGGAAAGTGCATGTGTTGCCATCATGTATGGCCCAGTGTGATTTCCTCCACAGTTGGATAAATTCCTACATGAAGAATGATCACTTGGCGAGATGCCAACATCAGTCAACAACGCAAGGAAAGAAGGGGAAATATATCCATATGAAAACACAGGTCACATATTTATATTTAAATTTGTTTTTATTCATTCATGGGATGTGGGTGTCACTGGCCAGGCCAGAATTTATTGCCCATCCCGAATTGCCCTTGAGAAGGTGGTGGTGAGCTGCCTTCTTGAACCACTGCAGTCCAAGTGGGGTAGGTACACCCACAGTGCTGGTAGGAAGGGAGTTCCAGGATTTTGACCCAGCGACAGTGAAGGAACGACGATATAGTTCCAAGTCAGGATGGTGTGTGACTTGGAGGGGAACTAGCAGGTGGTGGTGTTCCCATGCATTTGCTGCTCTTGTCCTTCGAGGTGGTAGAGGTCGCGGGTTGGGAAGGTGCTGTCTAAGGAGCCATGGTACGTTGCTGCAGTGCATCTTGTAGATGGTACACACTGCTGCCACTGTGCGTCAGTGGCGGAGGGAGTGAATATTTGTTGTTAGGGTTGCGATCAAGCGGGCTGCTTTGTCCCGGATGGTGCCGAGCTTCTTGAGTATTGTTGGAGCTGCACCCATCCAGGCAAGTGGAGAGTATTCCATCACACTCCTGACTTGCGCCTTGTAGATGGTGGACAGGCTTTGGGGAGTCAGGAGGTGAGTTACTCGCCGCAGGATTCCTAGCCTCTGACCTGCTTTTGTAGCCACGGTATTTATATGGCTATTCCAGGTCAGTTTCTGGTCAATGGTAGCCCCTAGGATGTTGATAGTGGGGGATTCAGCAATGGTAATGCCATTGAATGTCAAGGGGCAATCGTTCGATTCTCTCTTGTTGGAGATGGTCATTGCCTGGCACTTGTGTGGCGTGAATATTACTTGCCACTTATCAGCCCAAGCCTGAATATTGTCCAAGTCTTGCTGCATTTCTACACGGACTGCTTCAGTATCTGAGGAGTCACGAATGGTGCTGAACATTGTGCAATCATCAGCGAACATCCCCACTTCTGACCTTATGCTTGAAGGAAGGTCATTGATGAAGCAGCTGAAGATGGTTGGGCCTAGGACACTACCCTGAGGAACTCCTGCAGTGATGTCCTGGAGCTCAGATGATTAACCTCCAACAACCACAACCATCTTCCTTTGCGCTAGATATGACTCCAACCAGCGGAGGGTTTTCCCCCTGATTCCCATTGACCTCTGTTTTGCTAGGGCTCCTTGATGCCATACTCTGTCAAATGCTGCCTTGATGTCAAGGGCAGTCACTCTCACCTCACCTCGAGAGTTCAGCTCTTTTGTCCATGTTTGAACCAAGGCTGTAATGAGGTCAGGAGCTGAGTGGCCCTGGCGGAACCCAAACTGAGCGTCACTGAGCAGGTTATTGCTAAGCAAGTGCCGCTTGATGGCATTGTTAATAACATCTTCCATCACTTTACTGATGATTGAGACTAGGCTGATGGGCAGTAATTGACCGGGTTGGGCTTGTCCTGCTTTTTGTGTACAGGACATACCTGGGCACTTTTCCACATTGCAGGGTAGATGCCAGTGTTGTAGCTGCACTGGAACAGCTTGGCTAGGGGCACGGCAAGTTCTGGAGCACAGGTCTTCAGTACTATTGCTGGAATATTGTCAGGGTCCATAGCCTTTGCAGTATCCAGTGCCTTCAGATGTTTCTTGATATCACGCGGAGTGAATCAAATTGGCTGATGTCTGGCATCTGTGATGCTGGGGACTTCAGGAGGAGGACGAGATGGATCATCAACTCGGCACTTCTGGCTGAAGATTGTTGCAAATACTTCAGCCTTATCTTTCGCACTGATGTGCTGGGCTCCCCCATCATTGAGGATGGGGATATTTGTGGAGCCACCTCCTCCAGTTAGTTGTTTAATTGTCCACCACCATTCATGGCTGGATGTGGCAGGACTGCAGAGCTTAGATCTGATCTGTTGGTTATGGGATCGCTTAGCTCTATCACATGCTGCTTATGCAGTTTGGCACGCAGATAGTCCTGTGTTGTGGCTTCACCAGGTTGACACCTCATTTTGAGGTATGCCTGGTGCTGCTCCTGGCATGCCCTCCTGCGGTCTTCATTGAACCAGGGTTGGTCTTCTGGCTTGATGGTAATGGTAGAGTGGGGGATATGCCGGGCCATGAGGTTACAGATTGTGGTTGAGTACAATTCTGCTGCAGCTGATGGCCCACAGCGCCTCATGGATGCCCAGTTTTGCTTTGCTACGTCTGTTCAAAATCTAGCCCATTTAGCACAGTGGTAGTGCCAGACAACACGAAGGAGGGTATCCTTAATGTGAAGGCGGGACTTCATCTCCACGACGACGGTGCGGTGGTCACTCCTACAAATACTGTCATGGACAGATGCATCTGCGGCAGGCAGATTGGTGAGGACGAGGTCAAGTATGTTTTCCCCTCTTGTTCATTCCCTCACCACCCAGTCTAGCAGCTATGTCCTTTAGGACTCAGCCAGCTTGGCCAGTAGTGGTGCTACCGAGCCACTCTTGATGATGGACATTGAAGTCCCCCACCCAGAGTACATTCTGTGCCCTTGCCACCCTCAGTGCTTCCTCCAAGTGCTGTTCAACATGGAAGAGTACTGACTCAGCAGCTGAGGGAGGGTGATAGGTGGTAATCAGCAGGAGGTTTCCTTGTCCATGTTTGATCTGATGCCATGAGACTTCATGGGGTCCTGAGTCGATGTTGAGGACTCCCAGGGCAGCTCCCTCCCTACCACTGTGCTGCCACCTCTGCAGGGTCTGTCCTGCCGGTGGGACAGGACATACCCAGGGATGGTGATGGCAGTGTCTGGGACATTGTCTGTAAGGTATGATTCCGTGAGTATGACTGTGTCAGGCTGTTGCTTGACTAGTCTGTGGGACAACTCTCCCAACTTTGGCACAAGCCCCCAGATGTTAGTAAGGAGGACTTTGCAGGGTCGACAGGGCCGGGTTTGCTGTTGTTGTTTCTGGTGCCTAGGTTGATGCCAGGTGGTCCGTCCGGTTTGATTCATTTTTATCGACTTCGTAGCGGTTAGGCCATTTCAGAGGCATGTAAGAGTCAATCACATTGCTGTGGATCTGGAGTCACATGTAGGCCAGACCAGGTAAGAACAGCAGATTTCCTTCCCTAAAGGACATTAGTGAACCAGATGGGTTTTTACAACAACTGACAATGGTTTCATGGCCATCATTAGACTAGCTTTTTAAATTCCAGATTTATTAATTGAATTCAAATTCCACCTTCTGCTGTGGTGGGATTTGAACCCATGTCCCCAGAGCAATACCCTGGGTCTCTGGGTTACTAGTCCAGTGACAATACCACTATGCCACCGCCTTCCCTGGACTTATAATGTGGTGCCTTCCAATGATGAGATCCAGTACTGACAACACCTTTAGAAACCCCAATGACCAGATTTGCAGCAACAACACAATGTAGGTTTAATCTGCAAGACAACTGGTGAAAAATAAATGCAGAATATAACCACACTCTCTACAGGACTAGCTCGTGACCAGACCTATTTATTACAATCCCATTCCTCTGCTCTTTACTTTACTCTATGTCTTTTTCTTTACATCTTTATCTAAATCTTATGCAGCTTCATTTACCACTTATCCGAATAACTGTACACCTAGAAAGAAAGTTTCCTGCCAACCTTGCCCTTTCTTCCTTTTAATCCTACGTTGCTGCGAGAGTTTGTGATTTTTGACACGTCACTGTGAAGAAGTTATGAAGAAAGATAATGTGTCTCCTGCAAAGAAAGAAAAGCTGAAGGGAGGGCTGAGCCTGGGATGTTCTTGCATGTCATTCAACGGCAGGAGGATAGGAAAAGGCAGCACAACTACGTACCTCAGCAGCAGGAATTTGGAACATTACTCATTTGGTGCCTGATTGTCTAGAAGGTAGGAAGCAGCATGTTCCAGAGATGCCTGGCCTGGCCTGTTCAGGTAAGTTGGAGGTGAATGCATCTCAAAAGTGGTTGCTATAGTCCAAGTGTTTGGATCAAAGCAGCATTGACAGAGGGATGACTTAGGAGTAGGTAATTCTGAACTTGTGTTGTGTAGAGATGGATCAAGAAGCCACAAATTAAAAATAAAACCGCGTTCCTTCACAAAACTCCAACTATTGTATTGGGTGCCTAGCACAGAAACAGGCCATTCGGCCCAACTGTTTTATCCTCCACACGAGCCTCCTCCCATCCTATTTCATCTAATCCCATCAACCTATCCTTCTAGTCCTTTCTCCCTCATCTACTTATCTAGCTTCCTGTTAAATACATCTGGAACATAGACCATAGAACAGTACAGGCCCTTCGGCCCACGATGTTGTGCCGAACCTTTAACCTACTCTAAGATCAAACTAACTACCTACCCTTCATTCTACTATCATCCATGTACCTATCCAAGAGTCGCATAAATGCCCCTAATGTATCTGCTTCTACTACCACCGCTGGCAGCGCATTCCACGCACCCACCACTCTCTGTGTAAAGAACCTACCTCTGACATCTCCCCGAAACCTTCCTCCAATCACCTTAAAATTATGCCCCCTGGTGATAGCCCTTTCCACCCTGGGAAAAAGTCTCTGACTATCCACTCTATCTATGCCTCTCATCATTTTGCACCCCTCTATCAAGTCACCTCTCATCTTTCTTCGTTCCAATGAGAAAAGCCCTAGCACCTTCAACCTATCTTCGTAAGATATGCCCTCCAGTCCAGGCAGCATCCTGGTAAATCTCCTCTGCACCCTCTCTAAAGCTTCCATATCCTTCCTATAATGAGGCGACCAGAAGTGAACACAATATTCCAAGTGTGGTCGAACCAGGGCCTTATAGAGCTGCAGCATAACCTCGCGGCTCTTAAACTCAATCCCCCTGTTAATGAAAGCCAACACACCATACGCCTTCTTAACAACCCTATCAACTTGGGTGGCAACTTTGAGCGATCTATGGACATGGACCCCAAGATCCCTCTGTTCCTCCACACTACCAAGAATCCTGTCTTTAAGCCTGTATTCCGCATTCAAATTCAACCTTCCAAAATGAATCACTTCACACTTTTCCAGGTTGAACTCCATCTGCCACTTCTCAGCCCAGCTCTGCATCCTGTCAATGTCCCGTTGCAACCTACAACAGCCTTCCACACTATCCACAACTCCCACCGAGAGATCTGCCACCTGGCCTGGTTCGTTGCCAAGCACCAAGTCCAACATAGTCTCCCCTCTAGTTGGCCTATCTACATATTGAGTCAGGAAACCTTCCTAGACACACCTGACAAAAACTGCTCCATCCAAACTATTTGCACTAAGGAGGTTCCAATCAATATTAGGGAAGTTGAACTCACCCATGACAACAACTCTGTTACTTCTGCACCTTTCCAAAATCTGCCTCCCAATCTGTTCCTCCATGTCTCTGCTGCTATTGGGGGGTCTATAGAAAACTCCCAACAAAGTGACTGCCCCTTTTCTGTTTCTGACTTCCACCCATAATGACTCAGTAGACAAACCCTCCTCAACGACCTCCCTTTCTGCAGCTGTGATACTATCCCTGATTAACAATGCCACTCCCCCACCTCTTTTACCTCCCTCCCTATTCCTTTTGAAACATCTAAACCCTGGAACATCCAACATCCATTCCTGCCCCTGTGATATCCACGTCTCCGTAATGGCCACAACATCGTAGCTCCAAGTACTGATCCATGCTCTAAGTTCATCACCCCTATTCCTGACACTTCTTGCATTAAAATAGACACACTTCAACCCATCATACTGGCTGCAACTTTGCCCTGTCAACTGTCTAACCTTCCTCACAGACTCTCTGCACTCTGTATCTGCCTGTTCAACAGCTACCCCATCCACTGATCCGTGGCTCCGGTTCCCATCCCCCTGCCAAACTAGTTTAAACCCTCCCGAAGAGCTCTAGCAAACCTCCCGCCCAGGATATTGGTGCCCCTCCAGTTCAGATGCAACCTGTCCTTCTTGTACAGGTCCCACCTTCCCCAGAAGGTATCCCAATGATCCACATATCTGAATCCCTCCCTTCTACACCAGTTCTGTAGCCACGTGTTAGGCTGC
Organism: Heterodontus francisci; assembly: GCF_036365525.1. Lineage (NCBI taxonomy): Eukaryota > Metazoa > Chordata > Chondrichthyes > Heterodontiformes > Heterodontidae > Heterodontus > Heterodontus francisci. The sequence continues at coordinate 62,863,312 of NC_090397.1, read as the reverse complement.
ACTCGCTCCCTGTTTCCAGCCTCACTAGCACATGGCACTGGTAACGATCCTGAGATTACTACTCTGCTCGTCTATGCTATTCACCTCAACTACTCCATACCACAGGGTTTTGGTGAGACCACACCTGGAATACTGTGTGCAGTTTTGGCTGCCATATTTAAGAAAGGATATACTTGCATTGGAGGCGGTACAGCGAAGGTTCACTAGATTGGTCCCTGGGAATGACAGGGTCGTCCTGCGATGAGAGGCTGAGTAGATTGGGCTGATATTCCCTGGGGTTTAGAAGAATGAGAGGTGATCTTGTTGAAACATACAATATTCTGAAGGGGGCTGGATAGGGTAGACACAGAGATTGTTTCCATTGGTCGGGGAAATCTAAAACACGGAGGCACACTCTCAGGATAAAGGGTTGATCATTTAGGACTGAGATGAGGAGAAATTACTTCATTGAAAGGGTTGTGAATCTTTGGAATTCTCTACCCCAGAGGGTTGTGGATGCTCCATCAATTAATACATTTAAGGCTGGGATGGACAGATTTTTGGGATCTCAGGGAATCAAGGGTTGTGGCGAATGGACGGGAAAGTGCAGTTGAAGCCCAAGATCAATCATGATTGTATTGAATGGTGTAGCAGGCTCGATGGGCCATATGGTCTACTCCTGCTCCTATTTCGTTTGTTCTTATGTAATGCATTACACTTCTAACCTTCTCTCTCTAACCTTCCAACGTCCAAAAGAATTAGTACCTAATACCCTTTGACATGTCACCACGTGAGTCTCTCAAACTAAAACCAGCACAGTGACCCTATGTACATCAAGAATTCAGAGCCCCAAGTGGAAACGTGGTAACTCCCCATCCCCCACTAAATATCTGCAACACTGTCAAAATAAAGCTTATTTTCATAAGCAAGAACACTGACCCAATCTCTACAAATGGGATGTTACAGCCATTTCCTCTACATACATCAACTGGGACCTGCTGCCAGCGAAGCTTATTAAAAAATAATAAAAAAAAAGGACTGAAGCATTATAAGTCATTGTTCTTTTTATTCGGTTTATGCAAAAATATGAGATTTGCTTCTTGACCTTTAGAGTTTATCTTATGAACTTTTTAGTTTCATATAAATCATTTTGACCAGTTAGGAATTATTTTTCTCAGTCACTCAGTTTTACTGTTTCGTTATGGTTGTGCTGCAGCCAGTATTTCATAAATCATTTCAAACAGTTTCCACAAGAAATTCATACATTTCGTTGGAGATTCTTCTCTCAAACCTGATGTTGTCTCCTCTCTTCACCACCACCACCACCAACCCCCCCCTTCCCCAAACCCCCACTACCCCTGCCAGTGTGCACTTCAGAAGTGTATGGTGACATAATAGTGTCAAAGACTGGGATTTCCAATGGGACGGATAAAACTTGAATGATATAGTACATGGCAGTTAATGGAAAGATTCATTTCAAAGAACAGTTGCTTTGGTATTTATGTATTCTCTACATATTTTAATGGAAAGAACTGCTGGCTTAAAGGAACATTTTAGACTCTTGTCATTGCTTTCTAAGCATGACTTTAAGCCAGTGCTGCAACTGATCCTTTAGCAGATATAAGTAAATTGAAGGCACAGAACTTCAATTGCAACTTGTTTCCCAATAATTATGGAACAATTGTGATAATTTCTAAGAAAGATTTGATTTTTCTGACGTTTTAAAAGAGTCCATCATCACCCCTTCCTCAGACCTGTGCCCAGGATGGTTCACAACCATCAGTACTGTACCTAAGTGGCATTTCCGTGTGAGTCAAAGCAGCAAATATCAGTCTATTCTCGTGTCAGCCATGACTCCCCTGAGGCAGGACGTTATGGTTTCAAACCCCACTCCAGAGACTTGGAGCCCATAATGCAGGCCGACACTCCCAGTGCACGAATGAAGGAACTCAACACCGTGGAAGGTGCAATCTCTCGAGATGAGATGTTCAAACAAAATCTGGTCTCCCCTCTCAGCAGGATGTAAAAGATCCCATGGAACTCATTGAAGAGCTGGGGAGCTGTCCCTGGTGTCCTGACCAATATTTATCCCTCAACCAACATTACTAAAACAGATAATGTGGACATTGCTGTTTGTGGGACTTTGCTGCCTGCAAATTAGCTGCCAAATTCCCACATTACCACACTGGTTGTATTTCAAAAGTACTTAATTAGCTAAAAAGCATTTTGGGTTGTCCTGAGGTCATGAAAGTCTCTTTATAAATGTCAGTCTTTTCTTTATTATTATGGAGAGTCTCAACCAACCTTGGTCCTGTCCTCAGTTGACATCTGCACGCACACAGTGGACTCACTAGATACAATCTAGAATGGAACCATAGCTGATTTTACCTCCCAGACCACAGTTGACAAGGACAGTGTAGTGTTGCTAACTCAGCACAAACAGGGATTGATATGGCTTTTCATGGTCACATGAATCACAGGATTGTTCAAGCATATTTTATTCATAATCTGCCCAATTCCATGTGACAAATATGGTACTGACTAGTGATCTGTAGGGCTGGATCTCCAGCCTTATTACCTCAAACAAATCTTGCACTCGTGATTTCAGTTCACTGAGATATGCAATTCACATTGCTGCCAATTACCAAGAGTACACATTTTACTGATAGTATTTGTTTAATGTGAAAAAGCAGAGAAGCTGAATGTCTTTGTGGATTGCCTGAGCTCCATTTCTCAACAGACTCAGCACATTAGAACTTGGTGAAACTTAGTCCCAACCATTTATTTAGTATTCACCCCCAGATATAAAATGTTTACCAAACTCCCGATCCAAACGAGGGAAAAAGCCCCTCTCATCATGAATTTTTCCGGAAATAAATATATAAAAATAAAAACTATAATATGAAAGCTTGATATAATATGACCTGAACGCAAGAAGACTGCCATATTATTTGGGTGATAACACATTATTTTGTAATGCACCAACTAAAGGAATCCAATCTTTCATTAGATCTGTGTCTTGCGTCACTAACCCAGTGTTCTGTGAGATCCCACAAACTCCTTACAGTATGTCATTTAGAGATTCTTATAATATTAGACAGGATGGAATTCTGAACTGCCCCAAGACTCCCCCACGCTCTCTAGGTCCAATTGTGTAGCCATTTACCTGTAGTTCTCACCTTTGCCACAGAAACATTGGGCTTTGCCCAGAGATACACGAAGCTGAAACCAATTTTTAAAATCATATTTACCCTACCTTTGTAAGGTCATATGAAAATATAATACAGAAATATCCCACTGGGCACAGACTTTTCATCGTGAGTTACAATCTCATTTCTACAATCTACTACAAATATTTATTCAAATATATTTTGCACCTATGCCCGTAATGGGAGAAGCAATGCTTACAGAGGTTTCATCTCAACTTCAATGCCAGAGTTACATTGGCCACAATAGTAATAAATTGTGTTTATATGGCACCTTTAATGTAATGAAACATCCCAATGTGCCTCACAGGAACGTTTTGAAACAAAATTAAACACTGAGCTGCAGAATGAGATATCAGGGCAGACGGCCAAAAGCTTGGTCAAAGAGGTAGGTATTAAGGAGCATCTTAAAAGAGGAAAGAGTAGCAGAGAGGTGAAGAGGTTCAGAGAGGGAATTCCAGAGTTTAGGACCTTTGCAGCTGAAGGCACAGCCACCAATGGTGGCGCAATTAAAATTGGGGACACAAGAGAGACATGATGGCTTGCAAGCCCATTTAAGACAAATGGAGCTGAGTTCTGAGTGCCGTTTGGGAAAATAGGGCCCATTTTAAAATATTTGGCAACTTTAAGATATCTTCTGCCAAGCAAACAAACAGAGCTGGAAATGTTTATAGCTGTCTACCCATTAGCCGGTGTGTGAGGCCCAGTGAGAAAACAGTTCAATCCAAAAGTAACCAAATGAAAACAATTAATGAGGAGGCCAAGACTGACAATGTAAGATCTGGAGGTCAACTTCTAAAGCTTTCCCTGACTGTTCAGTAGTGTACAACTGTTGGCGCTGTGAGACAGTTTGGCTCAGTTGGTATCAGTCGCACATCTGCAACCAGATCATTGTGGATTCAAGCCCCACACCAAGACTTGAATGCATAAAATAGGCTGTGATCTAATGCCATGCCAAAGAAGTGCTGCATTGTTAGAGGTACTTCCCTTTGAATGAGAGGTAAAACTATAGTGAATTTGCCTATTGTGGATTTTGTTCTCTCCCAGGCGTCGAGTTCTGTGGCGGAGGTGGGGTGGGGGGGTCCTGAAGATGGCTCCAGATGAGGCCCACCACGGACCGTGATGCCACGAGCGCCTGGCCCGATCCTCCCAGTGGCGGCGAAACTCCTTGGTCCCCCCCCCCCCCACTGCTGAGCAACGGGACCACAATTAACATATTCAAATAAATATTATTAAATTTGAAGAGACTTACCTGTGATCTTGAGGGCCTGCTATGATCTTTGGCACAACAGCCGGCAGTCCCACGCCTTCAGATCCCTGCCCCGGGAAACGGGCCGCCACACTGGTGGGGAGGGCGGAGGAGGTATGTTTATCAGTGTGGGAACGGCGGGACAGGGTGAAATAAACATAATGGGCGTAGGGATGGTGGGAAGGGCTGGACCTTCAACTTTGTGCAGTTTGGTGGGGGAAGGTCGGATGTAAAAGGTAAGTGTTTTGGGGGTGGGGGGAAAGGGTAAATAGTTATCGGAATCGTCATTGGGGGGGTGGGAAAGGGGCATTAGAAATTTATTTAATTTTGGGAGGTAGGTCTTTAAAATTTTTAATTGGGTGGCAGGGATGGCTGCTATTTAAAAATGTGCCATCACCTGCACACAGGCAGCTGACGCCATTGCCGGGGATGGACAGCCCACCCCCTCCACGAGATTGCGGGGGTGGACCGCCCCAGCTATTTAAAATCAGCCGCTGCACTTGTGATGCCGGTGACTCTTTGGCCTGCAGCACGTTGAGCTCGCCGCCATCAGCGGCAGGCTCTTAAAATCCAGCCCCATGGGTTAGGTGAACGTTAACATTCCCATTGCACTACAGGAAGGGGAACAGAGAGTATTCCCAACATCCGGACAACATTCCTCTCTTAACAAATACCACCAAAAATCAAATCATTCATTTTCATAATGTTACTGAGTGCAACTGCAATGTTTGTGTACAAAATCGTAGTCACTGAACATCAAAACAATTTGCATTTATATAGAGCCTTTAACGTAGAAAAGCATCCCAAAGTGCTTTCCAGACATATAATCCAATAAAAGGACATCAGGCTAAAGACAATGATACCAGGATGCGTGACTAAACACGATCAAAATGGATGGTTGTAAAGAAGATTTTAAAGGGTGGTAAAGAGGTAAAGGGGTCAAGAAGAGATTTCCAAAGCACAGGGTCCTAGGCTGAAGGTACAAGTCACTAATAGTGAGGCACAAGAGCCCAGAGGAGCTCAGGAACATGGGGTTATAGAGCCAGAGGAGGTTACAGAGATCCGAAGGGATGAGCCATGAAAGAATTTTAAATTTGAAGTGCATGTGGACTGGGAACCTATGTAGATCAGTGGGGACAGGGCTGAGTGGAAGATGGTGGGAGAGAATCCGATCAGCAGAATTTTGGACAAGTTGCAAGTGGATGATTGGAGCTGGCCAGGAGAGCATTGGAACAGTTGCGTCTGGAGGTGATAAAGACAGGGATGAGTGTTTCAGAGGCAAATGGATGGAGGTAGGGGCTGAGGTGGTAAATTTTACCAATGTGGGAACAGGCCGTCTTTGTGACACAGAGGATATTAGGGTCAGAATCTCTACATAGATTCAAACAAGGCAGAGATAGTAAATAGTCTGGTTCAGCCTGTGACAGTGGCATGGGAGGGAAATGGAATTTGTGCCAGTGAGGATCAAGGGCAAACTTCAGTCAATATTGTTCGACTGGAAAAAATTGCAGCTCACCAAGACTGGAACTGATATCAGAGGAAGTAGAGGGGTCAATCCAAGCTGGGGAGACATAGAACTGGGTGTCAGTGTACAGGTAGAAGCTATCCCTGTTGTATGTTTGGTTAGTCTGGGTTTGTGTATTGGGTTAGTCTATCTAGGAGAGAATACGGAGTCTTCAGTAATTTTAACATTAACTCATTGATTACATTTTAACCATATTCAGCTTTACATTAGTCTGCTTTAACATCTCACACTGAAGAGTGCCTGCAGAGTCTCATCGACAGGTTTGCGGCTGCCTGCAATACATTTGGCCTAAACATCAGCCTCAAGAAAACGAACATCATGGGGCAGGATGTCAGAAATGCTCTATCCATCAATATTGGCGACCACGCTCTGGAAGTGGTTCAAGAGTTCACCTACCTAGGCTCAACTATCACCAGTAACCTGTCTCTAGATGCAGAAATCAACAAGCGCATGGGTAAGGCTTCCACTGCTATGTCCAGACTGGCCAAGAGAGTGTGGGAAAATGGCGCACTGACACGGAACACAAAAGTCCGAGTGTATCAGGCCTGTGTCCTCAGTACCTCGCTCTATGGCAGCGAGGCCTGGACAACGTATGCCAGCCAAGAGCGACGTCTCAATTCATTCCATCTTCGCTGCCTCCGGAGAATACTTGGCATCAGATGGCAGGACCGTATCTCCAACACAGAAGTCCTCGAAGTGGCCAACATCCCCAGCTTGTACACACTACTGAGTCAGTGGCGCTTGAGATGGCTTGGCCATGTGAGCCGCATGGAAGATGGCAGGATCCCCAAAGACACATTGTACAGCGAGCTCGCCACTGGTATCAGACCCACCGGCCGTCCATGTCTCCGCTATAAAGACGTCTGCAAACGCGACATGAAATCCTGTGACATTGATCACAAGTCGTGGGAGTCAGTTGCCAGCGTTCGCCAGAGCTGGCGGGCAGCCATAAAGACAGGGCTAAAATGTGGCGAGTCGAAGAGACTTAGTAGTTGGCAGGAAAAAAGACAGAGGCGCAAGGGGAGAGCCAACTGTGCAACAGCCCCGACAAACAAATTTCTCTGCAGCACCTGTGGAAGAGCCTGTCACTCTAGAATTGGCCTTTATAGCCACTCCAGGCGCGTATCCATTGTCTCTCGAGATAAGGAGGCCCAAAAGAATTAGTCTGTATGACACCTTTGAAGCCAGACTGCTTCTCCCTCCAGTCTCTCTCACGTGTGATCTTTTACATCATTATGGTGGAAGGTATACCTCATACTGTCTCAAACATTAACCCTTTCAAACCCTTATACTAAAGACCCCATCTTTGTGAATGATTTCACCAGGGGGCAGCATGTAGATGAGCAAAAGGAAGGGGCAATGGACCATGTGCAGACTGAAGCTGCTATAGCTACGATCAGATTGGTCAAGAATTGAGTTAAGTGAGCTGGATTGGCATTGGAGGAGGTTGTCAACCATGTCAAAGGGTGCAGAGAGGATGGGGAGGAGTAATGCATTCCAATCAGCTTCACAAAGAATGTCATTTGTGACTTTAGTCTGGGTCATTTTGGTATCATGGGAGTGGTGGAACCTGCTTGGAGAGATTCTATCATGGAGGTGCCAAAGAAATTGGCAGGATATTTGAAGGTGACACCACATTCTTTTGCGAGGAAAGGGAAGTTTAAAATGGGGCAGTAGTTTTCAAGAACAGAGGGGTGGAGGCTGGGTTTTTTGCGGAGGGGGTGATGATGGCAACTCTGAAAGGGAGAGGACAGTGCCTGAGGAGAGAATACCAAGGTAATGTGTGACATACTGAGATTTCTGAAAGACAATGATAAGGTATTCCAAAGCACACGACTTTCTTTTAATGAATGTCATACCTTAATAGGCCAGATGGGAATGCCCAGTGAATAACTCAAGTAGTTAGTTGGATTGCTATGTCAGTGAGACAGACTGTTCTGAATGTCATCTGTTGAAATAACAGCAAAATAGTTGAAATTAATGTAGAATAAAACCTGAAGCATGGAAGATGACAACAGGATCGCAAATATGGCGAAAATAAAAAGGTAGTTTGTCTACCAGAAAGGAGCAAGGAACCAATCAAAGACCGCTGAACATACATAAGGGATCTTAACTATACTGGACCTAGCCCCAGCTCAAAGGCAGATAAAAGAAAACATCTACATATACCAGAGGAAGATTAATGTTATGGTGTGAAGTCAAATTCACAGCTGCATATTTGAAGTTTAGTGCTCCCAGAGTTTCTTTCCCAGTCAGTGATAAACAACCCATTCAATGTGTTTTAATGGTGGGTAATAGCTGCCATCACCATGGGCAAAGTGATTGCAAGGATAAGGGATAGGGATAAGCTATTTAGGACTGAGATGAGGAGGGATTTCTTCACCCAGAGAGTGGTGAACCTGTGGAATTCTCTACCACAGAAAGCAGTTGAGGCCAAATCATTAAATATATTGAAGAAAGAGTTAGATATAGTTCTTAGGGCTAATGGGATCAAGGGATACGGGGAGAAAGCAGGAACAGGGTATTGGATGATCAGCCATGATCATATTGATTGGCGGTGCAGGCTCAAAGGGCCGAATGGCCTACTCCTGCTCCTATTTTTCTATGTTTCTATAACCCAGTTATGCTTCCAATACCCCACTGAGAAAGTGGCCCATTGTACTTTCTGCCATCTTTGAACGTCAGGGTTTCATTTTAAGTGTATTTTCAACATTAAATTTCAGCTGTCCACCTGCAGAAACAGGATGGCTGGTGAACTTACACCCAGTCTTACTGCATAAACAGTTGATGGAGAGGAAATATGATCAACACAGAATTGTTTTTAATTGATTCTCAGGATATGGTTTCACTGGCAAGTCTGGCTTTTAATGCCCATTCTTATGATACAACTGAATGGCCTGTCAGGCCACATCAAAGGATAGTTAAGTGCCAACTAGGTTGGTATTGTACTAGACTCTCTGGATTATTAGTACAGTAACATAACCACTACACTACTGTACTCTCCCTGAAGAGCAGCACGAACATGAACCACAATTTCTCCTCATTGCTCACAAGGTTAACCAGCATTTACTAAAGAATGTGGGGTCAGATCAAAGGAATGAGGACTCAAGTAGATCACCCAAGTTCAGCTAGCACCAAAACAAGAACAATGGGCTTCGAGCACTGTAACTTGTATGGTTCCATGACCTATTTCTTAGCTTTGATCCAGCCTTACATCGGTTCACGTTTTTGGTCTCACTATTCCTTATGAGCTTTTGGATCTCTTACATTTCCTCTGTTTTGATATTTTGTGATTTTGTATTCATAATAAAGTAAAGGATGTCCTCCGACGGCTCCCTCTGACTTAGGAAAACATAGGAACAAAGGAAATAGGAGCAGGAGTAGGCCATTCAGCCCCTTGAGCCTGTTGATCATGGCTGATCTTCTACCTCAATTCCCACACTATCGCCATATCCCTTGATATCTTTAATATCTAGAAATCTATCGATCTCTGTCTTGAATATCCTCAATGACTGAGCCTCCACAGCCCTTTGGGGTAGAGAATTCCACAGATTCACCACCATCTGAGTAAAGAAATTCCTCCTCAACTCAGTCTTAAATGGTTTATCTTTTTCTGAAACTATGTCCTCTGGCTCAAGATCCCCCAGCGTGGGGAAACATCCTTCCTGCATCAACCCTGTCGAGCCATGTAAGAATTTTGCATGCTTCAATCAGATCACCTCTCATCCTTCTGAACTAGAGAATGCAGGCCCATTCTCCTCATACGACAATCCTGAAATCCCAGGAATCAGTCTGGTGAACCTTCATCGCACTCCCTCTATGGCAAGTATATCATTCTCTAGGTAAGGAGACCAAAACTGTACACAATACTCCAGGAATGGTCTCACCAAGGGTCTATACAATTGCAGCAAGACTTTTTTACTCCTATACTCAAATCCCCTTGCAATAAAGGCTAAATTACCATTTGCTTTCCTAATTGTTTGCTGCACCTGCATGTTAGCTTTCAGTGACTTATGAACCCAAGTCCCTTTGGACATCAACACTTCCCAATCTCTCACCATTTAAGAAATATTCTGCATTTCTGTTTTTCCTACCAAAGTGGATAACTTCACATTTTTCCACATAATATTCCATCTGCCATGTTCTTGCCCACTCACTTAGCTGGTCTAAATTCCCTTGAAGCCACTTTGCATTTTCCTCACAACTCACATTCCCACCTAGCTTTGTGTCATCAGCAAACTTGGAAATATTTAATTTGGTCCCCACATCCAAATCATTGATATATATTGTGAACAACTGCGGCACAAGCACTGATCCTTGCGGTACCCCACTGGCCACAATGTGCCAACCTGAGACTGACCCGTTTATTCCTACTCTCTGTTTGTCCATTAACCAATTCTCAATCATGCCAGTATATTACCCCCAATCCCAAGTGTTCTAATTTTGCTTACTAACCTCCTGTGTGGGACATAATTGAAAGTCTTCTGAAAATCCAAATACACCACATCCACTAGCTCCCCCTTATCTAGTCAGCTAGTTACATCCTCAAAAAACTCTAACAGGTTTGTCAAGCATGTCTTGTGCACGGTTGACAAGTTCAGGCACTTCGTTAAAATGCCTGATACAATAAAGAACACAATTTAACGCGCTGAAATCTTTTCTGGCTTGTTACCATCTGGTCTCAACAACAAATCATACACCCTCCCAAGAAGCTCAGTTTCCTTTTTCATGCAGCTATTTGCTTCTCTCAACAACTCTTTGCTCTAAAAAGCCCAAATCTCTAACACCTGAATACTGCTCCCATCTATCATCCCTTTCACACATCCAGACAAAATACAGGAAAAAACTAGTCATCCATAGGCTGTTGTTCTCTCATCTCCAACTTCTCTTCCATTGCAACCTACCTTGCCTGCCTCTATTTTATTGCTGCTATTATGTTATAAACTATCCCCTCTTGTTCATTCTACACTGTTGTACACATTGGATCACAAGAGATTCATGCATCTGAGCAGAAGGAACAGATTACTGCACCACCCAAAGCTATGGTTATTTCTGTTTAGCAAACAACAAACAACTTTTAAGAGGAAAATGAATGATAAAACAAGAAGATAAAATAAAGCATGTTAAATAAACCACATTCAGGAAATGATTCCTCCCACTACTACTCCATTATCTCTCACCAAGTACAATGGAAGATCTGCAATGATGTGTCCAATCCCTCACCCACACAACAAAGTCCTCCAGACGTGCTAGCTGGTTAGTCTAACTCCAGTCTCCGAAAACCTTGAAGAGGTTCGGGTGCTTATAAGCATGAAACTTCTTGTCGCTTTACAGAAATTCCGTAACTTTGCTATTCTAGAGTGCTGCTAAATTCCATTCCTATTGCTAGCCAGTTGCAGCAACAACACAGCTGCACATGTTCATTTGCTCACATCCTGGCCAAGGCCTCAGAGGTCAGTGGCACATCGATAACATCAATGTCAAGAAAAGGCCACTTGGAGCGCCTGCTCAGGACCTTCTCTCTCATTGTAGCATTCAGCCAAAATAACAGACAAAAATCCTCTTTATTTCTGTACATTAGTAATGAAAGACAGAATAGTACACGTAATGCAAAGAAAAAATTCCTAGTGTTTTGTTTATCTCTCATGTCAACCAATGACACTGAGTAAAGAAGTTCTTCCTAACATCCATTTTAAATAGATTTGTTGTTAATTTCACTTATACCATCTGAATCTTTCTCTGCTGGCTTACTTAAAAGTAGTATTCCAGGTTAGCTCATATTTTATCAATCTGAACAAAATGAGCAACTGCAGTTCACACTCAATGGTGAAGCTTTGCCCTTCCTGCTGAGTTGGGCTTTTATTTTTCAACATACAAGGGCAATGCCAGGGATAAGCAAAGAACTGGGATATTGCTGGGACAAGATAGTGGGTCAGTCATGCACCCTGACATCCACAGTCCTGTACGTTGGTACTCCAACACACTTGTCCTCAGTCCATCCCGAACAAATCTTAATCTGGCTATCACAACAAAGCTCAGGCTTCTGACAGAAGCTTTAAAAAATGCATAGATGCATTTAAGGGGAATCTGGATAAGCACCTGAGGGAGAAAGGAATAGAAGGATATGCTGATAGGGTTAAAGAAAAAGACTTGCATTTATATAGCACCTTGCACAACCACCAGACATCTCAAAGCGCTTTACAGCCAATGAAATACTTTTTGAAGTGTAGTCACTGTTGTAATGCAGGAAATGTGACAGCCAATTTGCACACAGCAAATTCCCACAAACAGCAATGTGATAATGAACATAATCAGTTTCTGTGATGTTGATTGAGTGATAAACATTGGCGAGGACACTAGGGATTAACTCCCCTGCTCTTCTTCCAAATCATGCCATGGAATCTTTCACATCTGCCAAGCAAGCAGGTGGGGCCTTGGTTTAACGTCTCATCAGGAAGATGTTAGCTGAATAGGCATGGCAGGAGGCTCGTACCAAACATAAACACCTGAACAAACCAGTTGAGTCAAATGGCCTGTTGCTGTGCTGTAAATGTTATGAGATTCTGTATAACTTCTTAATACCACATAATGTTATCTACCTCAATGAGGTTCTCCCTTTTATCTACACCATGAAGGTTTGTACAGGCCAGCTGTGGCAAAGGCAATTGGCAAAACCCCATTATTGGGGATAGGGGATTATCAGTTCCTCTCCTTGCAGGCAATGAGTGGGCCTCCTTACATCTCATGCTCCCTTATCACAATACTGAGAATCAACTGTCCCATGGGCAAAGCCTAGATGTTGACCTGACAAAAGCATCATCAGTGAGCGCAGTTTAATCTAGCCTTGGGAGGCATCCGAAGATAATGCCTCCTCAGTTGTCTCCATTCACACTCTTGCCTTTAGAGGCAATCCTATAATACAAGACATTAAAAGGTCTACCCATTTCAGTGCAGTACAGAGGGAGCACTGCAATGTTGGAGATGAGGCTCCTTCTGCCCTCCGAGTTGAACGTACAAGATCCCATGGCACTATTGCCTAGCCAATATTTATCCCTCAATTAACAACTAAAATAGATGATCTGGTAATTTATTTAATTGCTATTTGTGGGAGCCTGCTGTTCGCAAGTTGGCTGCTTCGTTTCCTACATTTCAAGGTCTGCACTTCAAAAGTACTTCATTGGCTGTAAAGCACTTTGAGATGTCCTGAGGTTAAGAAAGGTGGTATTGTAATGACCAAGGCAGGAGTAATGCACTGTTAATTCAGTCCCACTACTCCACAGGTCACAGCATATTAGTAAAGTTTCCCACCTACCAGAGAAATAGCCATATTAATCACTTTATTTACCCCCAGAATAAAGCATGACAAAGCAGGTTTCTTTAAACAACAAAATTAACTGTTTATTAATAAACCAAGTTTTAAATGATAATGAGATTAATCTATATGTATGAAAAGATTTTATAACTCCTTAATCTTCCTAACCCTCATGCACACATATACATTCAATTACCAACAGTTAACCAGGGAACATGGTTATATTGAATTTATAACAGTTTCTTAGGGATAATAAAATAACTGGGTTGTAACTTCTGGTAATATTTTCCTGGATCAGTGAGATGTCCCAGAGTCAAATAGTCAGATGCCACTCGATGTCTCTCCAGGTGAAATTATGAACAGTCTATGGTGGGTAGGCATTCGAGGTAGTTCATCTGCAGCAGGTGTCACACAGATCTTTCAGCAACATGTCTATTTAAAATTTAAAGTAGCAGTCTAACAGTAGAAACTTTGAGATTTCAGGAACTTCCAAAAATACAAAAGTCAACAGAACTTACTCTCAGCAAAGGAGCCTTCTCCACAGTGCACAGCAACTACAGAACTCACTCTTGAGGCAGGGAAATCTTGACTGGAGGCAACAGCAACCTGCCACACCTGAAACACAGGCTTCCTTTCTCCAAAGCAGTATTTCTCCACAAAGTGTAGCAATTCCTCTTTTCTCTGGGTCTCTTCCTCTTTGATACAGGGATTATTTTGAGAGAGAGAGAGATTTCTGGACTGTATTCCTGGCCAGTTTCCAGCAGTAACTCTTTTAGCTGCTCACAGCTCCTCTTGGTCTCCTTCACTGCCAAATTGAAACTGAAAACCTTTTTTAATAGCAGTCACAAGACCGTCATAAAATCTTCCTGTTGCTTGGATATGAATTGCCTTTCATCCTGCACTCCAAGTACCAAATGTCAACATTCAGTCACTGTTCACAGAAAATAGCAACAGGTCTTAAAGGCACACAGACCCCTTAGTTTTTAAAAAAAAACTCTTATGACAGTATATAAACTCGTTATTTACCCTTTCTGAATCTGGTGGTGGTTGCAGTACTTTCAATTTATGAACTATGTTTTGAATGTGAGCAATTTTATATATTTTTTTTGCAATAGTTCTCCTGCTCGGTAAGGGTTTATACATTTCATTTGTAACAGGTCATTAAATAGAAAAAAAATGTTTTATGCCTAAATTGAAACTATAAAAAACATTCTAAAGCTTTTGAAAGTTTCTCTATTTTCAAATTATTCCAAAGGAGAATCAACAGCACCATCTAGTTGCCACTAAGGGAAGTGGCAGAATATTTTATCCGGTCGGTAGTAACACCTCATTTCCCACTTACTTTTGGTCTTGGCCTTTGGGAATGAGGATAAAAAAGCAAAATGCCCTCAGAATCACAATGCAATAGGACATCTGCCTCATATCTTGCTTTAATTCACCTTTTCTCAAATGCAGCAACTATTCCAGAATATTCTATATAACGTACAGTGAAGTGGATTCTTGACCTGCTGCGCATGCAACTGAGCTTTCAGAACACTGATTACTGTAGCCGACAATGTTTAGATCTGATGGTGACTGAACTTACTGTAGGTTATAGGATTATTCTTAATGATCTAAAAGCTGCTGTCAATGATCAGGGAATGGTGAACAATGCCGGGAACACTGATTTGCCCTGGCTTTGCCCTTTTGGAGCCTAATGATTCTGAGGTAGACAACCACTTAAGTGTTCCAAAGGGTAGTTGTGGCTTCTATGCGTAAGAGACAACCAAGAAATCTTCCTGATATCATGGTCCTTTACATGTATCCCCGAGTTGTCATGGTACGTGTATCAGATGCTCTGGAGAACACAGAACAATCAGAAAGGAACATCAAATTTTGTTGCCATGAGGAATGAGCAGCAAATGTTGCAGTATTAGAAGAAAAAACAAAATGTCCAGAAATTCCATGCTATCGGTAGATTCACCTGAGGACCTAGTGTGCTCAACGCACCATCTTGAACAAAGGTCTAGCCAGTGAAATGTTGTGGTGGGGGTTCTCAAGCGAGGGCCTAAGTGATATCGATTGAAAGATACAAGGGGGCTCCCGTCCCAATTGTTGAACCATATTCCCATGGATACCAGCTTCAGCCTTGACACAGTCCTCAGGGACTGTGTGGAAAGGACACTTTGGTCTGTCACATCTTTCTTCAATAATAGCAAAATCTGAACTGGGGGTGTGGTTAAAACTTGTGGCATATTAAATGTACCCAAACAGTTCACCTTCATGGTTCTGAACTTCTCGGCAGCCCTGGACCTTGTGCGGTCCATGTGCACGGTTCAAGCCAAAGATGTGAGTGGTTTAGTGGCAGCTGCAGGGAGGCAATGCTCCTGCTTACAGTGACCAGTCACTGAGTACCGGAGAGGGGAATTAGGATCATGATGGACATACTTCCCTGCCACAGTCCCTCACGAGAACTTCGATTAAGCAGTTGAAGAAAGATATGCCTTTATATAGCCACTTTCATGATTTCAGGATGTTCCAAAGCACTTTACAGCCAATGAAGTACAATTGAAGTAAAAACAGAAAATATTGGAAATACTCAGCAGGTCTGGCTGGCATCATCTGTGGAGAGAAAATCAGAGTTAATGTTTCAGGTCGATGACTTTCCATCAGAACTGGCAAAGGTTAGAAATGTAATAAATAGTGATTTACTTGTACTTATTTCAATTTCATATACTGTATTCATTGCTCACAATGTGGTCTCCTCTACACTGGGGAGACTAAATGCAGACTGGGTGACCGCTTTGCGGAACACCTCCGTTCAGTCTGCAAGTGCAACCCCAAGCTTCCAGCCGTCTGTCATTTTAATTCTCCCCCTTGCTCCCACTCTGACCTTTCTGTCCTTGGCCTGCTACAGTGTTCCAATGAAGCTCAACACAAGCTCGAGGAACAGCACCTCATCTTTCAGCTGGACACGTTACAGCCTTCCAGACTCAACATTATGTTCAATAATTTTTGATCATAACCTTTGCCCCCATTTCTTTTTTTCCTTTCCTTGTGTTTTTTCCCCCGCTGGTTTGTTCACCCCTTCCCCCTCTGTTTCTTTCTCAACCCCTTTACTTTAGGATTAGATGATTGCTCTACAGCCATCTACACCTCATCCAGACACATCTGTTGTTTCTTTACTTGGCTTTGTACAATGAAACCTTTTGTCATTTAACTTCTCCTGCCCTCCATCTCATCACAGACCTTCCCTTTTGTTCTTCTTCTCCCTTCTCCCCTTTCACTCGCTCACTTTTAACCTTTGCTAGTTCTGATGTATGGTCAACAATCTGAAACGTTACCTCTGTTTTTCTCTCCAGAAATGCTGCCTGACCTGCTGAGAATTTCCAGCATTTTCTGTTTTTGTTTCAGATTTCCAGCATATGCAGTTACTGTTGTGAATGTAGGAAACGCAGCAACCAATTTACACACAGCAAGCTCCCACAAACAGCAATGTGATAATGATAATCTGCTTTAGTAACGTTAGTTGAGAATAAATATAGGCCCAGACAATCCTTACTTCCTCTGCAAACTACTGCTTGTGATTCAGTTAGTCACACTCCTGCCTCGGTATCAGAAGATTGTGGGTTCAAGCCCCGCTCCAGGACTTGAGCACAAAAATCAGGGCTGATAGTCTAGTGCAGTACTGAGGGAGTGCTAACTGAGGCCCTGCCTGGTCTCTCAGGTGGACGTACAAGATCCCATGCTACTATTTCAAAGAACAGTGGCGTTCTGGCCAATATTTCTCCCTCGATCAACATCACTAAGAGAACAGATTATCTGCTTATCATCACATTGTTGTTTGTGGGAGCTTCCTGTGCACACATTGGCTGCTGCATTTCCTACATTACAACAATAAATACATCTCAATGTCTGTAAAGCAATTTGGGACATCCAGCGGTTGTGAAAAGTGCGAGATAAATGCAAGTCTTTCTTGTTTTCTATGTCCACCTGAGAGGGCAAACATGTATTCAGTTTAATGTCTGATCTGATAGCACTTGATGTGAATATAGGAGGTATGATCAGTAAGTTTGCAGATGATATGAAAATAGGTGGTGTCGTAAATAGTGAGGAGGAAAGCCTTAGATTACAGGATAATATAGATGGGCTGGTAAGATGGGCAGAGCAGTGGCAAATGGAATTTAATTCTGAGAAGTATGAGGTGATGCATTTTGGGAGGACTAACAAGGCAGGGGAATATACAACGGATAATAGAACCCTAGGAAGTACAGAGGGACCTCGGTGTACTTGTCCATAGATCACTGAAGGCAGCAGCACAGGTAGATAAGGTGGTTAGGGAGGCATATGGGATACATGCCTTTATTAGCTGAGGCATAGAATATAAGAGCAGGGAGGTTATGATGGCGCTGTATAAAACGCTAGTTAGGCCACAGCTGTACAGTTCTGGTTGCCACATGATAGAAAGGATGTGATTGCTCTGGAGAGGGTGCAGAGGAGATTCACCAGGATGTTGTCTGGGCTGAAGCATTTCAGCTATGAAGAGAGACTGGATAGGCTAAGGTTGTTTTCCTTAGAGCAGAGAAGACTGAGGGGGGACCTGATTGAGGTATACAAAAATATGAGGGGCACAGATAGGGTAGATAGGAAGAAACTTTTTCCCTTAGCGGAGGTGTCAATATCTAGGGGGCATAGATTTAAGGTAAGGGGCAGGAGGCTTAGAGGGGACTTGAGGAAAAATGTTTTCACCCAGAGGGTGGTTGGAATCTGGAACACACTGCCTGAAGAGGTGGTAGAGGCAGGAACCCTCACAACATTTAAGAAGTATTTAGATGACCACTTGAAACGCCATAGCATACAAGGCTATGGGCCAAGTGCTGGAAAATAGGATTAGAATAGATAGCCTTGATGGCTGGCACTGACACGATGGGCCAAAGGGCCTGTTTCTGTGCTGTATGACTATGACTCTGACAGCACAGCACTCCCTCAATAGTGCACTGGAATGTCAACCAAGATTTTGTGCTCAAGTGGATTTTGATCCTACAACTTTCTGCTACCACTAAGCCATGGACAACACCTATGGTGATGATGAGTGACCCTGGTACTGAAACAGTTCATTTCCCACTTTCCTTTGGTCTTAATTTCTGCAAATGGGGTTAAAGGACAATCTCCTTGGAATCGTAATGCAGGCCAAGTCCAACGCATATTTTGTGAATTAAGCCAGCCAAATTAGTATGAAACTGCATCCACTCTTGGTCTAGAATCTAGAGCACATCATATACCTGGAGTAAATGAACTGCACCTATCTCTTCCAGCCCTACAACCCTCCAAAATATCTGCGTTCCTCCAAATCTGGCCTCTCAGCATCCCCGATTTTAAACACTCTACCTTTGGCTGCTGTGCCTTCATTTGCTTCGGCTCTAAGCTCTGAAATACCTTCCCTAAACATCTCCACCTCTCTCTTCTCCCTGAAGACACTGCTCAAAACCTACTTCTCTGACCAAGCTTTTGGGCATGTGCCCTCATATCTTCTTATATGGCTCAGTGTCAAATTTTGTTTGATAATATTTCTGAGAAGCACCTTGGGCTGTTTTACTGTTTATTTATTTAGAGATACAGCACTGAAACAGGCCCTTCAGCCCACCAAGTCTGTGCCGACCAACAACCACCCATTTATACGAACCCTGCAGTAATCCCATAATCCCTACCACCTATCTACACTATGGGCAATTTACAATGGCCAATTTACCTATCAACCTACAAGTCTTTGGCTGTGGTAGGAAACCGGAGCACCCGGCGAAAACCCCACGTGGTCACAGGGAGAGCTTGCAAGCTCCACACAGGCAGTACCCAGAATTGAACCTGGGTCCCTGGAGCTGTGAGACTGCGGTGCTAACCACTGCGCCGCCCAAATGCCCACTATGTTAAAGGTGATTCTATAAATGCAGGCAGTTTCCAAATACCAGCGTTCAACCCCACACACTTAAAATAGGGAAATGGCACATTGACTGCTTTTGCCCTTCTCCGCAATTTTTTAAAAAGTAGCCTGTGAGTAATATACATCAGCATCATTTACAAATTTTAATGAAGATGATTCCACTTGTCTTACTGGAGTGCCATTTACTTCCAAATTCTCTGTTTGAGTGTACACTTTTCAGTCAAGCATATTGAAAAGATTGCTTCCCTACATCATAATCAATGCCCCATATACCACTATGCTGTGGGCTTCATATTGCTCTTTTCGCGATTGTGAAGTATCAGTTAATTGATTTTTTAATGCATTTCTCCCTGTGTAGTTTTTCAATCCACCTAGTCCCTGGCTCTGATACTGAGATAACGGGCTGTTTTGGAACTCCACCAGTTTGTCCTTTGGCCAGTCACCTCAAAGTATAACCTACTGTCCAACCAGGATTCCTTGGTTTTATTTGGCCTGCTCCATGGAGAAATGCAGCAGTAACTGTATGGCACTTTGCTGCTTAGCGTGATTGGGAACTGAGCAACGAATGAATAAATCTGCACCCTCCTGCTCTGCAGCATTGAGCATGAATACTCCGATTCTCAGCATTTTGCTCAATTCAATAATTCTGAAATACAAAAAGTGGCTCTTGAAAGGAGGATGCTGCAGTATTCATGACTGCCCACATTTTTGGGTTAGGGTTTTTTGAACAAGCATTCAACCAAACCTTTGAAGCTTTGCGAGGTGATCTTATTGAAACATACAAGATCCTGAGGGAACGTGATAGGGTGGGTACAGGGAAGATGTTTCCTCTTGTGGGAAAGACCAGAACGAGGGGACGGAGTTTAAAAATAAGAGGTCTCCCTTTTCAGATGGTGATGAGGATATATTTTTCTCGCTCAGAGGGTTGTTAGTCTGTGGAATTCTCTTCCCCAGAAAACAGCGGAGGGTGGGTCATTGAAATTATTCAAGGCGGAGTTACGTTTTTGATAGACAAGGGAGCCAAAGGTAGGAAAGCGGAGTTGAGAACACAATCAGGTAAGCTGTGATCTTATTGAATGGCGGAGCAGGCTCGAAGGGCCAAATGGCCTACTCCTGTTCCTATGTTTGCCATTTTGTGGGCCGGTGGGAGGGGAACAATTTAAATGCAAGCCATTCAAAATTCCAATGCAAATCAGTCTTGAGGGGCACAGGGAAGAATATCTACTGAATAAGAGCTTCAAAACCTGACATTTTAGCTTCCCAGCCAACGGGCACAATCTATTTTTCACGGCTTCATTGCAGTCCTTGTATTATCCCCACTATTAACAGATTAGTTTCTGTTGTTTTTAACCTCACAGCAATCAGGTCTTTGTCTCAACTTTACAAAGATGTAATTTCCCATCCAAAATTGGATGTGTTAACTCCATAATTGCTGTTAAGGATCTCTGTGAATGTGGTAAAACATTGTTTGGAGGGGAAGAATTCTCTAAAATCCATTTAAATGAGTGTTATAACAATGTGATCTAGGAAGAATGCATTCATTTTATTTATTGCTGATAAACATACCAGCTTCCTGCATTTGCTCTCACTGCTGTGGAATAAGTGGCCACATGCTGACTGGCATCAATTATCCAACGCAGGTGTTTTCAATTAGAATTTTATTAAATAATTTACCTTAAATTAAGCACCACAGGCTAAGTATCCTGATTGCAATTAAAAAATCTAAAAATGGGAAATAGTTTGAATTCCAATGAACTGTGTGTGTGTAGCAAAGTACTGAGAAGGTAACTGATTTTTTTTTAATGGATAACATGATTGTCCATTTCACTCAAAATCATTGGCAAACTCTTCTCCATCACAAACATGCATACAATCCCATTGAGGTTAATTTTGCCACAAACATTAGTGTTTTATGTTCCAGAGAAATGTACCTTTTCTCCTTGGAACTAAGGATGTTATAAAAAATGGGCCTAAGGTTTGTTATATATTTTATTTTATGAAGAAATGCCATTCCCAATCTGAGGAAGGATAGCCATTATAATGAACCAACCACTGAAGTATATTCCGAACATCAAACAATGAATAAAATAAATGAGAAATGAACAGCAAAAATATAAAGATGATAGAAGATGGGATTGAGATAACCACATTTATAGCATGAAAGTATATTGTTCTCATTACTCATGTGACAATACTTACCAACAGCTGTCACCATTCAAGAGCTTTATATTCGAGAAATACAAATAACTTAAACCAATAGCACAGTATTATACATTTATCAGAAATAGGCACCGACATGTTGCACCACAGACATTTGACAAAATTATTGACTCAGCCATGGACATGGGGGCAATTAATCTGTATATAATGCCATCAAAACACAGTCCGATTTAAAACATATTTTCCCTATAAAGTAGCTATGCACACAAACATCAATGGAGATCAGCACAACTGTATTAGCAAGCTAGCAAGCAAAATAATATGCAGTGTCAATATGAATTACCTAGCTGCTAAGTTATTTTAAAACCAAAGTTAAAGGCTTGGAGCAGGGGTGTCCAACCTTTTCACATGGGGGGGGGCCACATTATTATTTTTGTCTTATATAGGAGACGGGTGAGAATTTCGGAAAGATAAAGGCATTAAAAATTTATCTTATTAATCAAAATAACAATAAATGTGCATTTTTTGAAGCTTTAAAAGGAGAAGACTAATTTATTGACTTACTTTCTCTTCACTATGTTTCACACTAATTTAGTGAGATATCTGGCATTTTTGTGCTTGAACAAGTAGTCAATGTTTGCCCGCACACGTAGCGATGTGCAGTATTCTGGATAGATGTCCATCTGTCAGGAGTGATCGTGATCGCCTTCTCTTCCTCCTCTCTCACTCTCTGTCTCTCTCCCTGTTCCCCTTTCTCTGTGTTCCTCGCTGTCTGTGTTCCCCCCTCTCTGTGTTGTCCTTGCTCTCTCTGTCCCCGTCCTCTCTCTCTCTGCCCTGCTATCTCTCTACCCTCTCTCTCTCTCTCTGACAGTTGAGAGAGCAGGAACACTCAGTAGAGCAGCTTTGTGGTTGGTTAGTTTTTTTTTAAAATTGCAATGACAGTTTCACAGTTGACAGGTGCTGGGAGCAGGAACAGCAGTATCCAAACTTTGGGCAGCTTCAGGGTTTTCTGGTGGGTCCCAACTTGTTTTTTTAAAAGCCCGCCAGAAAACCACAAAACTGTCTGAAGTTCGGAAACCGCTGTTCCCGTTCCCAGTGCCTGTCAGCCGTGAAACTGGCATCTTGATTATTTTTTTAAAGCCAGTCTGGAAGAAGAAGCCAACTGGAAATTTCTCATCTCTGAAATTACCAGTCACGGACCTCAAACCTTTTCTAACCCCAGACACTGGTGTCTGTGTATGGATACATTGCCGACCTCTGACATTTATTGTGAACAGTAGAATAGTTGCACTGCCTGTTCACTACACACCACAGGGACACCTAGGAACATAGGCACGGTAATAGGTCATTCAGTCCCTCAAGCCTGTTCTCACAACATTCAATGAGATCATGGCTGATCTGCGACCTAACTCCATCTACCCATCTTGACGCCTTATCACTTTAAACACTTGGCTAGCCAAAAAACTATCAATCCCAGATTTAAAATAATTAATTGGGCTAGCATCTACAGCTTCCAGCATCTTGCTGTACATCTATTCAAAAAAGCTTCAAACTAACTTTGATAAGAAACCTTTCCTCCTTTATTCCACATTTGAAACAGTGGCCATTAAAACACATTAGTATCAATGTTTTGATTCCACCTTAGTACAATAGCAATGGACAGGTTTTTGGTCTGAGTTGCAAGGACTAATAATGAATAGCAGAATTGTGTAGCTAATATCTAACTTACAGATACCAAGTAATCCAAAGAGTATTGGTTTGTAAGTAGTCTTTTTTTTTAGGTCTTTTCTACTCTTATTTGAGATTTTAGTCTCTGTATTTTTGATTAAACTCATAGGTAAGACTCAATTCCCTGATGATTTCTCACCAGCCTTGATCTCTGGATAAGCTTTCAGTAACAGACCCGGGATGACAAACAGAAAAATCTTTCAAAATGATTTTTCCTATTGAAATTAACCTGTGCCTCCACAGGATTCTTCTACCTTCGAGTATCACATTAGACCTCATTTTAGATTTCAAATATCAAGTGGATTTATTGTACCAAATAAGCAAAAACAAATACACCTGTCTACAGTAGGAGTTACATTATCTAGCTCCTCAAAATGAAAATAATAAAAGGTCACAATCACTACTAAATTCCTACAGCTTTGAAGTAACAATTTACCTTGAGATTGATGGTTATATTTCTCACCACTGTGAAAGTTGAATTAGCATGTCTTAACTCTTACAAGTTCCAAGCAGGTTCTCTCAAATCAATCCCACAGCTCAGGCATATACATATTCTTCCTGAATAATTGCCAGATTCAAAAATAACTAGCTGCAGTGCATATAACTGAACAAATCACAGTGTGCGTGCTTGAAAATGCCTTGGTTCTTCCCCAGAAGCTGATAGTTTGAACATCAGTTCAAATGATTTCACATTTGCATTGATCTGTGCGTGATCACAGAATTTAACCACAGCTGGCATTTGAACTTGTGTATTATGATTAGGTTTAAAGGGACAGCCACCAAGAAAAAACATAATTAATTTCTATTACATTACTATTCCTATTTTGAACTCAAATAATTGTTTCCCACCATCCATACAGTAAACTAAGCACAACACTTCAGCATTGCTGATCTTACATTTTTTGGCTTTGCCTGGCAACCTTGCTTGGCTTAACCGGGTTACTATGTCAGTGATGTGGACAAGATGTTACTCCCATATCAAATTAAGAATAGCTATAATCATCAACATACTCATTTCTAACTGTTGTTATAACTGAATCGACAGTTGCTGGAACATGAAAAACACATTCTTCAGTCCAAAAGGAATCTTTGTAAACCATGCATTTTTGATTCCTAACAAATGTTGAACACAAAAGGATCTTTGTTAAGTGGCATCTACCAATAAAAATTTAATTCAAATCACTCTTTGGCTTCTTCTGACTGTCCTCTGTCTGGGATTTTGAGGTGACATCAGCCTCTCACAGCATTTAGGTTATGATAATCTACTCAGAACTCGGAGGCCAAAATGAGCCATGACCATTATCCAGGACCTCGTATACCTTCTGAGTAATATGCTCCCTCAGACTGTGTGGCCCAGGGAATGCCTTTTGCTACACTGGTTTTGAAGTGCCTGTACTGGCATTGTGTACAAACTGCCTTCCAGATTCTGGTTTGCCCGAGAATGAGGAATGAAATCTTGCAATATTATATAAGTGTGCTGTTTCTGTGTGGGAGAAAAGAGAGCTAATGTAACTTTGTCTACATTGGAATCATCGATAAGATCAACAGTCTCATCTCCCCACCCCCCCCGCCCCCACCCCACCATCTTGCTGGGACAGTGATGATACACAAGGTCAATTCCATGCAAGAGAGGAGCATGTTAATCAGTTTGTTACTGGCAGACCCACAATGGTCTTTCCACCACCATGCATGGACTTGCCAAGTAACAGCTGTTTGTTACTGTATTTCTAGCAGCAGAACCTACAAACCTTGGCCTACCCAATATTCCTGGTATCTAGCAATCCAGTCAGAATTGGCTGTTTTTGCATGTATTCTAAGTTCTATTCAATACATTCAGACAACCTTGGTAGGTCATCCCTTAATGTAAGTACGTACATAGAATTACATAGCAATGACAACACTGTACTGCCTTTGTCAGCGATCTTCTCTGATTGCTGTTAATTTACCACACCTGTAAAATAATTCAGAGAAATAATTTCCATTTATCAAGTGCCTTTTATGTCTTCAGGACATTCCAAAGCACTTCACAGTTATTCATATTTACAGTTGGCAAAAGCAGCAGCCAATTATGGACAGCAAGGTTCTACAAACAGAAATAAAAACAAGAAATGCTGGAACCACTCAGCAGGTCTGGCAGCATCTGTGGAAAGAGAAGCAGAGTTAACGTTTCGGGTCAGTGACCCTTCTTCGGAAGAAGGTTCTGAAGAAGGGTCACTGACCCGAAACGTTAACTCTGCTTCTCTTTCCACAGATGCTGCCAGACCTGCTGAGTGGTTCCAGCATTTCTTGTTTTTATTTCAGATTTCCAGCATCCGCAGTATTTTGCTTTTATTCTACAAACAGAAAATAGGTTGTATCAGCAGTTAATATGTTTTGATAATGCATGTTAAAGGATAGACATTGGCCAGGGCACCAAGAGAACTGCTATTGCTCTTCAAATAATGCCATGGGATCTTTTATGCTCACCTACGAAGAGCCACAATTTAATGTCTCATCCAAAAGATAGCACGGCTGACAAAGCAGCAGTTCTTCAGTGCTGTACTGAAGTGTCAGCCTAGATTCAAATACATTCTCTGTAGATTCTCAAGTTTTATCTCAGTCCTTAGAGTTCAGTTCTAGTATGTAATTTCACATTGAAACTTCATAAATGTGTTAAATGTGGGCTGATTGAAACAAAGTTCACAAGCGATGTTGCCTTGGTTGAATCTCCACATGGCAACCCTTTCAATTTGAAAAATAAAAGGTAAAAGGTACAAAAAGAATCAAGCAGCATCACAGAATACATTTTTAAGAGGAAAAAGCCAGGGAGCTGAAAAAAACTGTACCCTTTTCAATCCACCAATGCAATAAACCAATCCCTTTGTGACAAAATAAATGAGGCAGTTCTGTCTATAATTCCTCTCATCACTGGCTTCTTACAATCTGGGATTAAAATCAAACTCAAAGAAAATGGTCCAACTTGTTTTGATAAACATTAGCCTGAGAACAGATGTTATATCTGCACCAGGTATCTGAGGGAAGGGCTAAGTCATTCAATTCAAATAAAAGCATCCTATGGGTTTTGTTTGAAGATATGTTTGATTAGTATCTCTATTTGTATCTAAGAGATACATTTTTAATTTTCCTTAGCTTCAATCAGATTTTGAAAGTATATCACAGCTTGTCTTGTACCAACTGAGTCGTCTGTCTGAAGCTATCAAAGATGAACACAGGCCAGAGAAACTCTGGAAGACTAGCAGCAAACCATCACATAAGGTTCATTGACAGGGAGCTTGTGCCAAATCCAGTTCACATTAAAGTTTAGCACAGCAGACGTGACTATTATCTTCAATCTTCTGAGGAGGAAAAGTTAAGCCTATAACTATAGTAAATCTATAACGGGTCAGTGTTGTGCTTCACTTATCCATTTACCACTTAATAAATCTGTTTGGCAGTTTATAGCCTAAGCCAAGTTTTAGTAGTTTTTATTTTACTGCCTTCCAATGTCGTATAACAGTACACACAGCATGTGAAATAGCCAGTAGGCCAATATATCGTAACAAAACTTTTCCCAACCAATCTTTGGGTTCACTACAAATTACCTAGATATCGGGCAGGTAAATAAACCCAATAATATACCACAATTCTCTCTTCAGACATACAGTATCATCTGCCTCAAGGGTAATTTATTACACAACTATATTCCTCCTTGCCCGTTTAGGCAAAAAAGGTTGTACTTTACTTTTCATCTTACTCTAGATTTCCTAATTATTAACTTGCGTTTTTTTTTAAATGACCAATTTTCTCTTCACTCCGCCCCGAGGTCTTGATAGCTGGCTGGAGTATACCTCCTCGGCACTAGATGCACTCTGGTGTCTTCCCCAATTTATCCAATGCTGCAAGTGCTGATAGTTTATTCAACAGTGGGGGCATCACAATTCTCCTGTTCTCAGACAATGGCCAAACACACATACTTCCATCAAGGTTGAAGGATGCTGATCACAATCAAGAATCCGGAAGACACCCCCTCCCTAACCCAAGGGTGCATTTTAGTGTTAATTTCACTATCCAGCTAAGAACATACATCAGAGACCCTGCGATATTTTACTGCATTAAAGATACTATATAAAGGTTTGAGATTAGTTATTCATCATTCGCTGAGTGACCAGGGGAGCCTCTGTCCTAGTATTTAAACTCTTTGCCATAGTGAGCAATTTTCTGAATCAGTTTTGTCTATTTAGCAAAATCTTACAAACTTCAGTTCGATCTTAAAATTTCCTTTCTTGCAAAGAAACCAAGCCTCATTTCCTTGTCCTTTCCCAACTCCAAATCATTTTGCTTCTTGCCTATCTCAAGCAATAATACTATTATAGCTTGGTTACCAGAACTGTACAATGTAATATGTAGGAGATCCGACAGATACCTGAAACAGCAACAGCACAGTCTAATTCCTCTGCTAAAACAATCCATTATTTTACTATTTTTTACTGCCATATGTGGTGTGCCGATGCTTTCAGAGATTTATCCCCTAACACATGGATCTCTTTTGTGACAAGTTCAAACTGGTAAAGGAACATTTAAAACGGATGCTATGAAGATCTTTACATAAAGAGCATTGGAGGCAAAAACTCGGGAATCTTTTGAAAAGCCTACTGGATTCTGCAATGGCAAGACTTTTGCGTGGATGGATGAATCGAAATGGACCAAATGGCTATCCTCATTTAAATTTTAGGAGACATGACCGATTTTTTTTTTTAAAGAGAGAGATACAGCACTGAAACAGATCCTTCGGCCCACCAAGTCTGTACTGACGATCAACCACCCATTTATACTAATCCTACATTAATCCCATATTCCCTACCACATCCCCACCTTCCCTAAATTCTCCTACCACCTACCTACACTAGGCGCGATTTACAATGGCTAATTTACCTAACAAACTGCAAGTCTTTGGCTGTGGGAAGAAACCAGAGCACCAAGCGGAAACCCACACAGTCACAGGGAGAACGTGCAAACTCTGCACAGGCAATACCCAGAACCGAACCCGGGTCACTGGAGCTGTGAGGCTGCAGTGCTAACCACTGCGCCACTGTGCCGCCCCAAATTTTTCCAAACAATGCAGAGCATCAATCTGCAACTTCAATATAATTCTTAATTATCTAGCCAAAACAGTAGAATATAAATCTCAGAAAATTGTGATCAAACTGTGAAATGCTCTAGTCAGACCACGTGTTGAGTACAGAGCCCAGTTCTGGTCAACAAGAAACAAAGAAGACTTAAAGTGCTGAGTGCAGTGTAGAAAAGAGCCAGGAGGCTGATCCCGTGTCAGAGGACTCTATTATGGAAAAAAGAGAAACTTAAGGTCAAAATGAATCATCAGTAAGATGAATATTATAGAGGGTTAAAAAAGTTAAAGGAATGAAAAGGGAAATTTGGAATATTACTTTAAAATAAATTGAGAACGTAACAAGTAAAAGGAAAATTTAAGACTGATGCAATTTTTCACACAGTGATTAACCTTTGCATTGGACTCTTGCATACAGTTGTAGTGTAATGAGAGTTAATTAGATTGATTTCAAATGTGCCAATGTAATACTATTGATTTGTCTTTCAGTTGTAATAATGCTAGCTTAACAGAAAAATGGCTTGCATTTATATAGCCCCCATCTCGACCTCAGGACATCCCAAAGTGCTTTACAGCCAATTGAGTACCTTTGAAGTGATATTACTGTTATAATGTGGGAAACAAAGTAGACAATTTGCGCACAGCAAGCAGTCACAAACACCAATGAAATTAATGATGGTTCTTGGGTTTTCGTTGAAGATTAAATGTTGGCCAGGACACCAAGAGAACACCCCTGCTTTTCTATGAATAGAGCCATGGGATCTTTTACATTCATCTGAGAGGCCAAATGGAACCACAGCTTAACGCCTCATCTGGAAAACAGCACCTCAGAAGTGGCAGCATAGATTGTGAAGTCTCTGGAGTGGGATTTGAATCCACACTCTTCTAGCTGAGTCAAAAGTATGACTCTTAAATTTTAATATCTTAAGTTAATTATAAGCATACTAAGTTGGTTATCACTGAACATTTGATCTGAGACTGACACTTAAAGTAGTGGTAGGTTTGAATATGAAGCAACCACCTGCTTAGTGAGAAATTAATTGGACACATGCCATTGCATACTGGCTACAAGTTTCAGAAGATTGTAATCAATGATTTGCATACAACAGCTACGATTAACCCTGTAAAAGAAAACATGTTCAGAGATATTTTACCCATAAGTAGGCCATTTTAAAACAATTCATTCTGGGGAGATGTGTGTGGCTAGCACAGCCATCATTTATCATCAATGCCTAGTTACCCTTGAGAAGGTGGTGGTGAGCCGCCTTCTTGAACTGCTGCTATTAGGCAATAAGTACCAAGATTTCAACCCAGTGGCTGTGAAGGAATGGTGATATATCTCCGAGTTGGGATGATGTTTGACTTGCATGTGATAGTGTTCCTATGCATCTGCTTCCTTTGTCCTTCAAAGTGGTGGCACTGGGTGTTTGGGAAATCCTCTTGAAGATTTGACGAGTTGCTCCCTGCATCCTGTAGCCAAAACATATTGTAACCATGGTGCAGTACCAGTTGTGGGAGTGGATGTTTAAGTTAACAGATGGATTGCTTTGTCCTGGATGTTGAGTTTCAAGTGTTGTTGCAGCTGTACCCATTCAGGCAAGTGGAGAGTAGTTATTCCATCACATGCCTGACCAGCACCTTGGAAGTGGCGGAGAGGTTTTGGAGAATCAGGCGGTGGCAAAATATTAAGTTTATAGGGCTAGGCCAGTTGAATATCTGATCAAAGGTGCTTCCTAATTTGTCAACGGTGGAGGATTTGGCAATGGTAATGGCATTGACTGTCAAGGGGAGATGGTTGGACTCTCTTCTGTTGGAGATGGTCATTACCTGGCACTTGTCTACCACAGATGTTACTTGCCACTTATTAGCCAAACCTGGGTGTTGTGCAGAGCTTGCAGCATGCAGACAGGAATAGCTTCACTGTGGGATAATGCAGCCCCATAAGACACTTCTCCAATTCAATTAGATCATGGCTGATCTGCACCTCAACCCCATTTACCCACTGTTATTCCATATCCCTGGATACCTTAGCCAACAAAAATCTATTGATCTCAAATGCTATCACTGCATTTTGAGAGAGCAAATTCCAGATTTTCACCACGCAGTGTCAGTGCTTCCTAATTACACCCCTAAATGGACTAGCTTTTTAACACTAACTTTATGCCCTTCAAATATAACAGAAGAAATAGGAGGAGTAGGCCATTCGGTTGCTCAAGCCAGCTCCATCATTCAATAAAATCATGGCTGAGCGGATTGTGGCTTTAACCACGTTACTGCCTCATAGCCCTAGACTCCCTTGCCAAGCAAAAATCTGTAACTCAGCTTTGAATATATTCAATGCTCCACTGCTCTCTGGGGAAATGAATTCCAAAGACTAATGACCCTCAGAGAAGAAATTTCTCATCTTGGTCTTAAAAGGGAGACTCCTTATTTTGAAACTGTGGGGAAATATTCTATCATCTATCCTGTCAAGCCGCCTCAGAATCTTATATGTCAATGAGATCACATCTCATTCTTCTAAATTCCAGACTACAGGCCAAACCCGCTCAACCTTTCCTCATAAGACAACCCCTTCATCCCAGGGATCAGTTTCGTGAACCTTCTCTGAACTGCTTCCAATGCAAGTATATCCCTCTTAAGGAGGTCAAAACTGTATGCAGTATGCTCAATGCGGTTTCACTATGCCCTGTACAGTTGTAGCAAGACTTGCCTACTTTTATACTTCATCTCCCTTGCAATAAATGCCAACATTCCATTTGTCTTCCTAATTACTTGCTGTACCTGCAAGCTAAATTTTTGTAATTCATGTACAAAGACACCCAGATCTTCTGTACTGCAACATTCTGCAGGTCTCTCCATATAAATAATACTTTTTTATTCCTGCCAAAGTGGCCAACCTCACATTTTCCCACATTATATGTCCCCTGCCAAATTTTTGCCCACTCACTTAACCTATATCTCTTCGCAGACACTTCGTGTCCTCCTCACTATTGCTTTCCTACCTTTAGATCATACGCAAATTTGGCTACAATACATTCAGTCCCTTCTTCCAAGTCATTAATATAGATTGTAAATAAACAGTTTGTCAACCTGAAAATGTCCCATTTATCCCAACTCTGTCTCCTGGTAGTTCGGCAATCCTCTATCCATGCTAATATATTATCTCCAATACCATGAGCTCTTGTGTGGTAATCTTTTATGTGGCACCTTATCAAATGACTTTTGGAAATCCAAATACACTACATCCACTGGTTCCCCTTTATCCACCTTGCTTGCTACATCCTCAAAGAGCTCTAATAAATTTGTCCATCACAATTTCCCTTTCATGAAACCATGTTGACTCTGCCTGATTGCATGATGATTTTCTAAATGTCCTGCTACTACTTCCTTAATAATGGATTCCAGCATTTTCCCAATGATGGATGTTAGGTCAACTGGTCTATAGTTTCCTGCTTTCTGTTGCATCCAACGCCCCCACCCCCCCTCCCATTTCTTGAATGGAGGTGTTACATTTGTAGTTTTCCAATCCAGTGCGACTTTTCCAGAATTTAAGGAATTTTGGAAGATTACAACCAATGCATCCACAATCTCTGCAGCCACTTCTTAAGATCCTAAGATACAGGCCATCAGGTCCAGGGCACTTGTCAGCCTTTAGTCCCATTAGTTTTCTGAGTACTTTTTCTCTAGTGATAGTGATGGTTTTAAGTTCTTCCCTTCCTTTTACCTCTTGATTTCCTGCTATTCTTGGAATGCTTTTTGTTCAAAGTCTCTGCTATTTCCTTGTTCCCTATTAATTCCTCAGTCTCATCCTCTAAGGGACCAACATTTACTTTAGCTACTCTCTTCCTTTGGTTTGAATTTCCGCAGCACCCCATGACCAGAGGAAATAGGGTAGGTACTGAGAAACTATTAAATCATTTTAAGCAACTTGATTATATCACCCCTCAACCTTCTATTATCAAGGGAATAACATCCAGGTTTATGCAATCTGTATTCATAATTTAACCCTTTTAGCCCTGGTAACATTCTGGTGAATCTGCTTTGTCACCCTTCCGGTACCCAGAAATGAACACAGTAGTCTAAATCGGCTTTGATCAAGGTTTTGTACAACTGAAGCATCATTTCCTCACTTACGAACTCCAATTCCCTTGACAGAAAGGCTAACATTTCATTATTCTTTTGCTTACTTTTGTACTTAGGCATTAGTTTTTAGTGACTTGTGCACACAAACACCTAAATCCTTTTTCTCCTCCAGAGATCCTAGTCTCCAACAATTAAGAAAAATAGTCTGATTTGTCTTTCTCGGATCCAAGCTGAATGACCCTACGCTTCTCCACACTGAACTCCATCTGCTATAGTTTAGTCTATATCCATTGACAACTTCCTGCACCCATCAACACCTTAAGTGTCACCTGCAAACTGAGAAATACATCTCTCTATTCCTCTAACCAAATCATTAATATATACGGTGAGAAGCTGACGCCCCAGTGCAGATCCCTGGGTAATCATTTCTCTCATCCTGCTAATTAGAGAATTAACCCTTTAACCCCAATCTCTGTCTCCTACCTCCTAACCAATTACCAACCTATATCAGAAGGTTACCTCCAATTCCATATGCTCTCACTTCTGTTAATAATCACTTGTGCAGAACCTTATCATTTGCCCTCTGGAAGTCCATATGAACAACATCCATAGACATAAACCTACCCATAATGGTAGTGACCGCTCCAAAACATTCAATTAAATTAGTCAATCCATTGACAGGAGTGGTGCCAGAGGACTGGAGAATTGCAACTATTACACCCTTGTTCAAAAAAGGGTGTAAGGATAAATCCAGCAACTACAGGCCTGTCAGTTTAACCTTGGTGATGGGAAAGCTTTCAGAAATGGTAATCTGGGACAAACCTAACAGCCACTAAGAAAAATGTGGATTAATTAAGGAAAGCCAGCACAGATTTGTTAAGGGTAAATCGTGCTTAACTAATTTGATTGAGTTTTTTTGATGAGGTAACAGAGAGAGTTGATGAGGGTAATGCGGTTGATGTGGTGTACATGGACCTCCAAAAGGCATTCGACAAAGTGCCATATAACAGGCTTACCAGCAAAGATAAAGCCCGTGAAATAAAAGGGACAGTGGCAGCATGGATACGAAGTTGGGTCAGTGACAAGAAACAGAGTGTAGTGGTGAACAGTTGTTTTTCAGACTGGAGACGGTATATAATGGGGTTCCCCAGGGGTGGATATTAGGGCCACTGCTTTTCTTGATCTACATCCATGACCTAGACTTGGGTGTGCAGGACACAATTTCAAAATATGCAGACAACACAAAACTTGGAAGTACTTTGAACTGGGAGGATAGTGATAGACTTCAACAGGACATAGACAGGCTGGTGGAATGGACATGTAGCAGATGAAGTTTAATGGACAAGTGTGAAGTGTTACAATGTGGTAGGAAGAACAAGGAAAGGCAATATTAACTAAAGAATATAATGCAAAAAGGGGGTGCAGGTACAGAGGGGAGTGGAGGTATATGTGCACTAATCGTTGAAGATGCCAGGACAGGATGGTTAATAAGGTATACGGGATTCAGGGCTTTATAAAGAGAAGCATATGGTATAAAAGCAAGGAAGTTATGATGAGCCTTTCTAGAACACTGGTCTGGCCTCAACTGGAGTAGTGCGTCCAATTCTGGGTATCATACTTTAGGAAGGATGTGAAGGCATTGGAGAGGGTGCAGAAAAGATTTATGAGAATGATTCCTGGGATGAGATGGGTAGATTGGAAAGCTGGACTGTTTGCCTTCGTGAAGAGATGGTTGAGAGATTTGATAGAGGTATTCAAAATCATCAAGGTCTGGACAGAGCAGATAGGGAGAGACTTCCCCCATTGACAGAAAAAAAAAGGGTCGAGAAACAGAGGACATAGATTTAAAGTGAATGGCAAAGAAACCAAAGACAATATGAGGAAAAATGTCTTTATGCAATGAGTGGTTAGTATCTGGAATGCACTGCCTGAGAGTGTGGTGGAAGCAGATTCAATACTGGCTTTCAAAAGGGACTTGGATAATTATCTGAAGAGAAAAGATTCGCAGGGCTACGGAAAAGGCAGGGGAATGGGACTAGGTGAGTTGTCCTAGCAGAGAGTCAGCACAGATACAACAAGCTGAATGGTTACAGCACAGAAGGAGGCCATTCTATGATTCTGCGATTTCATAAATTCCAAAAACTTCAATTAAGTTATGCATGCAAGTAATTACTGAACTGAAGGCCTCATGGCTTGCTGATATAAATTCTAGTCTATGTGGCATTCCAAAGCATTATACAGCATTTGCTCATATAACTTGTAATATTACAGAAAGGTATTACAGCTACCTTGAAACACCCATATTGTCTGTGAAAAGTAAAAAAACTGTTACCATAGATGTCAAAGGAGAAACGCTCGATTAACAGTAAAACACAGGAAACCAAACTTGTTCAAATTATTTTTTGCAACGTTAAAAAAGTACAGTTCACATCAAAATAGAATACACAGCTATAAAATTGCTGCAGATTACTTAAGAAAATAGTGTGAATATATAAATTCTACAGTATTTACCACTGCTGATACATATATTTCAGATAGCAGGTTTCAGCTTTTCCACCTTATTTAAGTATATACTATACAGCCAGTGTCCATGTTAAAGACTCATGATTAGGACTTAAAAGGATTATTACAAATAATTACATATTTCAACAATATTACTTGGGTTTTTCTGCAATTGTTTCATCATGCGAAAAGTTAAGCAGGAAATGAACTGTCTCAATTTATTTATTCAGATCAGAATGTCTCTAAGCGAAATAGATAATTTAATTTCCACATTTGATTTGTGTATATATAATATATACATACACATACTCATACACACATATACACACAGTAGTGTTGTTTTACATACATATAGTCAAAGTCAGTTGATAATCATGTGTTTGAATCAGTGTTTAGTTTATTTAAATGTTCTTTCAGTGTTTCCTACTCTGCTGAAATATTTTAAACCTTAAACCAATCTGCCTGCAAACACAGGCACAATCTGTTCTCTGCTCCTTTCTATTTAAAAGCATTTAAAAAAAGTCAATATGACATTTTCATTATGGGATACATCTAGCTATCTGGAAATAAGTTGGGCATCATTAGAAAATTAAACAAAAACCTGCAGACATTAATACAAAGCAAACTGGTCCAAAAATCCACCTATTCCCAGCTCAAAACCCCAACGATACCATTTTAACTTCCAACTAAAATAAGAGAATGTGTTAATCATAATCATAGGGTTTGAAATAGGACAGTTTCTGCCATTTAATAATACTTTAGAAAAACTGAAGGGAAAATAATTCCTGTTAATATATTCAAATACATGTGGGTGTGATTTACATTCAAAGGGTAAAATATTAATTTGTTATTGTACAATAAAACTTCTTTTGCACAAATCATCGAGCATAATGCACCTGCCCACAATTAAAAGTGACGTGAAAACCAATGTGCACTAACATTACAAAACACTGATTTTGTTTTTGTTGCATTTCGTCCATAGTATATTAATTTTTTTCCTATTTATTTAGCTCAAGTGTGATGGTACTGGTCTCTGAGCACT
Organism: Heterodontus francisci; assembly: GCF_036365525.1. Lineage (NCBI taxonomy): Eukaryota > Metazoa > Chordata > Chondrichthyes > Heterodontiformes > Heterodontidae > Heterodontus > Heterodontus francisci. The sequence goes on along the minus strand of NC_090397.1, from coordinate 62,827,505 downwards.
CCAACATTTCAGTGCAAGTATAGCTAGAAAGTACATGATTAGATTTGTTACTGACATTATAACTGCCTAGCTAGGCTCAAGGGAAAATGCAGTCCAGGTACTTATTTTTAAAAAAGAAATTAATAAATATGAGATCACAAATGTGGCTTGGGGAAACTCTCAGCATACTCTAGGACTTCAGCCCAAAAAAGGGCAACAAATATTGCTGAATAAGCCTATTTAAAAAAAAAATGCATTTCAGGGTTATACATGAACAATTCCAGGACTGACCTGGATAGTGAGAGAAGAGGACAGACTGTAAGCCAATCCATCAAAAATCTTACAAATCAGGAACCTTTTAGTACATCACTTATGATGCATGCTTCAATCTGCTGTAGGCCTGGGTTCAAATCTCTCTGCTTGTTGGCACTACAATACAACCAGTACATGTTCAATCAACTTTAAATGAAGGGCTGGTGCTCAGTTTTGAATGGTGGTTTTCTTCATCACATTTAGCAAATTCTGGTAACAAGATGTACTGGAGAAATACCATCAGTGTATTTTGTTGGGTGAAGTTTCTGACTTTGAAAATTTCTTATCGTTTTAGACTATGCTACAAACTTTTCTGTTTGATTTTTTAAAAAATACATTTATATAATTTTAAATGTCAGAGATTTTCTAATTTAACACTGTTCACATTACTTTTTAAAAAGGGGGCAGCCAGTGTCTTAAAGCAATACTGATTCTGGGATGGCTCTTCTTTCCATCTGAGGCTTTCCATAATGTTGGGGACCAAACGGAGTTGTATCTGGATGTCTTGTTTGTGCATGTGGATCAGGATATGGTGAAGTTCTATTATAGATATTGCCGCCAGGTACAGGTGCACCTTGGAAGCTAAACTCTGGGACAGGAGTCTGTTGTGCATTCCGAAAACTGGGTGATCTTTGCATGTTTCTTCTGTACCTTGTGTCAGTTTCCTGGTTCCAGTGCTGCTCATACTGTTCTAGTCTTCTTTTGTAATGTTGGTACTCTGGTGAATGTTGTTGTGTACCTTCATATGGGATTGGCTGCCTTATATAGTTGGTTGTGTTCACTGAATCATATCGTCCACTGTGGTCTAAAGGTTGTGCTGCAGTTCTGAATGTCTGTGAAGAGTTAGAAAATTGGTGGCTAATAACGAAGGAGTTCACGTTGGTCTCTTGATAGTCTGGCATGTGTGCTAGCTTCGTACCATATGGCCTATTGTCATTTGTTCGACCTCCAGACATGTTGTAACTGTACTGTGGCAAGACAGGCATGTCCTTAGCTCTGGTAGGTGAGTACTGTGAGAAGCTACCATGGTACCCAGGGGGGCTAGTGTAGGATGGTGCCAAAGAAGGTTGCTGCTTTATTAAAGATCTTTGGTTGGAACTTACTGATGTAGAATGAGTCCTTGGAGGTCTTGGTTGAGAATTTGTATTGATGTTGCTTGTATTGCTTGATAACGGTGCAGGCAATAGCCTTGAAGGACTGGTATTTTTTAACATGGCATCTCGTGAAAGAGCATTATTTTGCACTATTCCAGGCTCTCTCTTTTCTAGCACCTCCTCAGCACGATTCTCATATTCATGATCCACCCCAGGAACGTTGTCATATTCTGAAGCATTTGAGTCTCTCTTTGTTTCATCAACCTCAATAATCATTGCCCTTGTTCTACCTACAAGTGTCTCCTCTGGACTTGATGGGGTGCTTGGTGCATTATAGCTTCCAGTTTTGCCCTTGCCATTGGCAGAATGTTTTGAAGTTCCTTCTGAAACTTTTAAGCCTGAAGGTTTGTTCCACTTTGGTGCAAAATCCTTCTTAACACTTGGGTTAGCATTGGAGTTCTGGTTAGCAGTAGCATTATTAAGCTGTTTAGGATTGCTGTGTGTCAACGCATGCTGTGGTGGGAGCCCATGCTGTTTTTTCACATCAAGATCTGGCAAGACTTTTACTTTACCTCCCTGATTTTCCATAAAGTCCGCCCTTTGTGCTTTAACAGTTGGCTTTTCCAAAGAGCTCTTTTTAGGCCTGTTGTCAGGTTGTTTCTCCTGCAGTTTCTCTGGTGACGTCTTCCTGTCTTTTCTCCTGGATGTTTGAGGTCCTACTTTAGCTGTGTTGTGCTGTCCATTGTTCATGTGATTGATAACAGGTGGTTCTTGGTGCTCCATGGGTACCTGGCCAAGTAATTTCTGTGGAAATTCTTCAGGTTTACCTGAAAATGAATGTTGAAGTACAGTATTTAGAAAACATTGTAGATATTCCATTTTTAAGTTCATATTTGATGATAATAGGGATAGATATCATTTCTTTTCATGCAGACTTTAACAGATTAGAACTATCCAAAATCAATTAAATGGGAAAGCACATACAACATTAAACATTTTACAATTTGCAGTGATCTTCCCAATAGTGAATCTTCAAACTTAACTGAAATTGTTCTGCCAGGGGGAATGAAGATACATTTCAAGTAGTTTACAAAATTCTCCAGTGTTTTGAGCATACATAAGTTACATTTCTACGTCAGACTGTTTAACTTTATAATCGTAAAAGTTTCAATAATGTCCTTAACACTACAATTACTTCATATAAGCTAACACACAATTTTAGGACTCTAATACACTGCAATACATTGAGGGGTTGAGCGGTTATGAAGCTTGAAAGCAAAGTTTCATCAAAAGCATTGAAATGCATCCCAAAATGTGCTCTTTAAAATACAGAAAAGAAGTTTATAGGGACAGTTTAATTTGGCTTTAGGCTAATTTGCTTTGTTGGCACAAGACGTGTGGCAGGCAACTATAGTCAGCAAACACCCGTAAAAATAATCACATTATTTGACCAAACCTGATGCTGTGAATTATTATTTGATCGTAAATTTGAGATTTATTTCACTTTCCATCCTGGAGAAATATCATGCTTCAAGCTCACTCTGTGGCATGATGACTAAATACATTGTACAATGTGGGACTGGGTATTAAAAAGCAAAATGATGCAAGTTTCGATTCCTTGTCTGTGCTGGTTTAGTTAGTCTTAACAGTAGGAGTGCTATAATTGACCTGCAGTTCTAGGGAAAGCAAACAACAACAAAAATCAAATCAGCTGGGGGCCCCATCCTTGAACATTGGTCCCTCATGCAAAGCATCAAAGTGCAAATTATGGACATAGGACAAGAATACATCTGAACTCTGCCATGTTACCCTCCATGACTGAAAAGATTATCAGCAAATACTGATAAAAGACCAGTTGTATGAGATAAAAGGAAAGTAAAAACATAAAAAGTCACCTGTACATCATGGTAACAGTCTGTTATTTTAAGGTACTGATAACTTGAATTGATGACAATAATCAGCTAAAATATGTCTCCAGAAAACAAAGCAAGAGTCTAAGGGAGCAAACTCCAGACAGCAGGATTGCTTGCATCGAACAAAGAACAAAAAACAGTACAGCACAGGAACAGGCCATTCGGCCCTCCAAGCCTGCGCCGATCTTGATGCCTGCCTAAACTAAAACCTTCTGCACTTCCGGGGACCGTATCCCTCTATTCCCATCCTATTCATGTATTTTTCAAGATGCCTCTTAAACGTCGCTATCGTACCTGCTTCCACCACCTCCCTCGGCAGCAAGTTCCAGGCACTCACCACCCTCTGTGTAAAGAACTTGCCTCGCACATCCCCTCTAAACTTTGCCCCTCGCACCTTAAACCTATGTCCCCTAGTAACTGACTCTTCCATCCTGGGAAAAAGCTTCTGACTATCCACTCTGTCCATGCCGCTCATAACTTTGTAAACCTCTATCATGTCGCCCCTCCACCTCCGTCGTTCCAGTGAAAACAATCCGAGTTTATCCAACCTCTCCTCATAGCTAATGTCCTCCAGACCAGGCAACATCCTGGTAAACCTCTTCTGTACCCTCGCCAAAGCCTCCACGTCCTTCTGGTAGTGTGGCGACCAGAACTGCACGCAATATTCTAAGTGTGGCCTAACTAAAGTTCTGTACAGCTGCAGCATGACGTGCCAATTTTTATACTCTATGCCCCGACCAATGAAGGCAAGCATGTCGTATGCCTTCTTGACTACCTTATCCACTTGCGTTGCCACTTTCAGTGACCTGTGGACCTGTACGCCCAGATCTCTCTGCCTGTCAATACTCCTACGGGTTCTGCCATTTACTGTATACTTCCCACCTGCATTAGACCTTCCAAAATGCATTACCTCACATTTGTCCAGATTAAACTCCATCTGCCATTTCTCCGCCCAAGTCTCCAACCGATCTATATCCTGCTGTATCCTCTGGCAATCCTCATCACTATCCACAACTCCACCAACCTTTGTGTCGTCCGCAAACTTACTAATCAGACCAGCTACATTTTCCTCCAAATCATTTATATATACTACAAACAGCAAAGGTCCCAGCACTGAACCCTGCGGAACACCACTAGTCACAGCCCTCCATTCAGAAAAGCACCCTTCCACTGCTACCCTCTGTCTTCTATGACCGAGTCAGTTCTGTATCCATCTTGCCAGCTCACCTCTGATCCCATGTGACTTCACCTTTTGTACCAATCTGCCATGAGGGACCTTGTCAAAGGCTTTACTGAAGTCCATATAGACAACATCCACTGCCCTTCCTTCATCAATCATCTTCGTCACTTCCTCAAAAAACTCAATCAAGTTAGTGAGACACGACCTCCCCTTCACAAAACCATGCTGCCTGTCGCTAATAAGTTCGTTTGTTTCCAAATGGGAGTAAATCCTGTCCCGAAGAATCCTTTCTAATAATTTCCCTACCACTGACGTAAGGCTCACCGGCCTATAATTTCCTGGATTATCCTTGCTACCCTTCGTAAACAAAGGAACAACATTGGCTATTCTCCAGTCCTCTGGGACCTCATCTGTAGCCAATGAGGATACAAAGATTTCTGTCAAGGCCCAAGCAATTTCTTCCCTTGCCTCCCTCAGTATTCTGGGGTAGATCCCATCAGGCCCTGGGGACTTATCTACCTTAATGCTTTGCAAGACGCTCAACACCTCCTCCTTTTTGATAACGACATGACCGAGACTATCTACACTCCCTTCCCTAGACTGATCATCCACCAAGTCCTTCTCTTTGGTGACTACTGATGCAAATTACTCATTTAGTACCTCGCCCATTTCCTCTGGCTCCACACTTAGATTCCCTTCTCTGTCCTCGAGTGGGCCAACCCTTTCCCTGGTTACCCTCTTGCTCTTTATATACGTATAAAAAGCCTTGGGATTTTCCTTAATCCTGTTTGCCAATGACTTTGCATGACCGCTTTTAGCCCTCCTGACTCCTTACTTAAGTTACTTCCTACTGTCTTTATATTCCTCAAGGGCTATGTCTGCTCCCAGCCTTCCTGGGGCAGGATGGCTGCTGTATTTGCCTACAAAAATGTCACTGCACTTCCAGACATTTTGATATGTTATACATTCACAAGTATTAAATAAATTATACTTGTTGCTGCAGCTCTTAACATCTGCTCTGTAACAAACTGTTACAGTAGATTGTTAATGGCTCTATACTCAACCCCTAGTCAGATACAATTTGTAGAATCATATGAAATATCAGGACAAAATTTTGTTACTGCACCTGTTACTTTGATTGACATAGGATAATATAAAGTCAGATAAGCTGGAGACACAGTATTCAGTTTAATACTTTATAAAATGTTGCTAGAGATTTGGGCAGCTGAGCAGCAAACTGCATCAATGCACTGAATGGCTGCTCTTGTTTAAGGCAGAATATTATTTTTTGCAAAGAATCAGCCTCATCTCAGCCAGAGTCCCTGGACAGACATCAATCTGAGAGAGTGAAAAGAAAAATGAATCCATTTGTGCTGCTCTCATTCACCTCCCTCACTGCGATGATGACAAAAGAGCTCCAATGCATCACTTTAAAGAGGTTGGAAAAATTGGTCTGGACTTTGTGGTTGCAATGACAACCAAACTGTCAGCAGTTGCCATCATTACAACTGGGAAACTTACAGCAATTTCTGGCATCTGCACATGTGCAGTTAAACACAGAAATCCAGAAGTTGCTATCAGTGATTCCCTGCTCCTCCACAGGGCGTGTTGTTGAAATCACCACAGACAAAAATCTTTACAAATCACTTGAATTGACGCCACCTTCCCCTTTTACACTGTAATATTGCTATAAAAAACTGAAAAAATTGTGCCTTTTTGAGTGATGTGTAACTAGATTTTAAATAGCGTACTAAGTCATAATTACTGCTAAACAACCTCTCTGGCCCTGAAAAATTAGTTTTATATTTGCATAATGTCAAATTTGTGATAAAAATGCCATAGATTTTTAATTTATTTTTAAAAATGTTGATATTTCAACTTCTACTTTATTTCCATATGCTTGTCCCAATCTTTATCTTCCTTTCTGTAAAATTCATAAAAAGTGAATGATAATCAGTTCATCTTACTTGCTGATTTGCTGTTTGAGATTCTCCAATATGATTGGCTACTTAGCCTGCTTGATGACATCACTGGAGCTGGATATCTGGAGATCCACTAGACTTGGTGCCAGAATCAAACTAAGCTCGAGAAAGATGAAATTCATGCCACTGAGAATGCTTAATCTTTGTGGGCAGCTTTCTTTGAGTTCAGTGGAGACGCTGTCACTTCACCACTGACTGCAAAATCCAGGCCATTATCTTTTTGAAGCAGAGCATGCTGCCCTAAACCAACGCCGCCACCAACCCCCCGCCCCGCCCAAACACCCTGCTTCACCAATATGAATTAGGAGCAGAAGTAAGCCACTCGGTCTCTCGAGCCTGCTCCGCCATTCAAAAAGATTATGGCTGATCTGACTGTAACCTCAATTGCACAATCCCACCTACACAGGATAACCTTTCACTCCTTTGCTCATCAAGGATCTATCTACCTCTGCCTTAAAAATATTCAAAGACTCTGCTTCCACTGCCTCTTGAGGAAGAGAGTTCCAAAGACTCACGACCCTCAGACAAAAAATTTCTCTACACCTGTATCTTATTTTTAAACAGTGACCCCTAGTTCTAGATTCTCCCACAGAGGAAACATCCTTTCCACATCCACCCTGTCAAGACCCCTCAGGATCTTATATGTTTTAATCAAGTTGCCTCTTACTCTTCTAAACTCCAGTGGCTATAAGCCTAGCCTGTCCAACCTTTCCTCACAAGACAACAGTGGGAAAACCATCAGCTATCTTGCTCCTCCTCCAAGCCCCTTTGATTTGCTACATCCTTCGCTTTCTTAAAGATTCCCCTAAAGCTAATTTATCAAGCGTGCCTTTGGCCAACTTCTTCAGCTTCAGCATGATTTCATACCATGAATCTCCTTGGGCTCTTTTGCGATTATAAAAGGGCAAGCGTGAGCTGTTTTGAGAACATTTGCATCACTGGATATCATCCCAGTAGGATGACAGCAAATCCTCTTCAGGGGAGGTTGAATGAATGACGAAGGAAGTATATTTTGTTCCATTGCTATGTTAATAGTTAAACACAATTCTGAATGCATTTCTTAAAATGTTTTAATAAGTTGTCCATGAGGCGTCAGACACAAAATGGACATTTTGTGACCTTTGCAATGAAAGATCTATCAAATGCAAAAGCGTTCATTTGAGAAAATATTTTTAATGCTAAAGGGGATTAGGAAGGATGCCATGTCATGTTACATATTTTATTTATAACTGGCTGACTTGTAATATGAAATTCATAACCATACACCTTCAAACTGGCAATAACACAGTGATAGCAGCACCCAAGGCTAAAAGCCAGATATTCACACAAAGCCAAATCTGTCAATCATTACTCAGATTGGTGAAATTTTCAATAGAGGGACTACTGCCAAACAAATCCTTTTCATTTTTTTCCTGAGCAATCCATGAACTTGACAGAAAAACACACAAAAGATATGCAATGAAGGGTCTGCAAAAGAAGCTAATGACAGCAAGACATTAATTGCTACAGCCAGAGAGGAGTTCTTGTATGTAAAAGCAACATGACATAGTGGCATTCAGAAGGGGGTAGGGGGGAAAACATATCTAGTTTCATGTGGCCATGCATGGTTTCATATACCCTTTTCCCACATTAATGAAATTTTGCCTCAAAACCCAAGAATAAATGAAACAGATTTGGATTACCAGGAATGTCATGAAACAACTACTTTGTGAGATTAAGAACCAAACTGGTACAGAGCCTAATCACCCTTGCCCTCAAATGCAAGTAAGCATGGAGTGGGAAGATTTGTGTTAATGGGTCACTACTCTGAAAACTGTAATTACCTGAGTATGAAGTGTTCTTTGTGGATTTCAAAATATTGTGTGTATGAATTTAACAAAACTGATTTTCTGTCTGATGTGAAACATTAGAACAAAACCTTTCTCCACCAGTTTTCTCTGCTCAGTACAGCTGGGTATTGCCAGGGATGAATATTCCACTCTACGGCACTGAGTGTCAATGTTCATTAGTCGACTTACTCAGATTTAAACTTATACTCCAACTTACAATGAGAAAGAGAAAAAAAAGAGAGCAAGAGTAAAAGCTAGAAAAGGAAAGAAACAAGTGGTGTAGGTGACCTTTATCACAATTCTGATTTATTAAATTCAGTTTGTTCTGTATATACCTATGTCTGGAGTTTATTTGGAAGTAATTATCCATGGCTATATGATGGTCTTTACACAATACTTAGACAATAGTTTATCCTGAAGGCCTGGAACATTTTTTAAATAATCTTTAACTCCCCAGAAGGTGTCCCATGGGGAAACCTTGAGCTTGATTTAGTCCCCTTCACAATATTCTAGGAATTCACCAGAAACGCTAAAGAAGTCTTCTGTTTCATTGTGAAATTCTGGTTTAGAATATTTAGCATTAAAATACATACAAAAGATTGTAATCACAATAAACCTCTGAGACAAACATCACCTGTGTATTTTGAAAACTTCAAAAGTGCATTCATTTCAACATTCAAAACATTAAATCCAGAAATTTAGAAATTGCAAGTAACCTGCAGAGAAGAATTCAGCATGCCCTTACCATGATTGATCAGGTACAATTTACATATAAACATTAGCAACACTGTTTTGACAAAACCCTCACTGGAAGAATCAAATGCTTGCTTTCACAATCAGAATTTCATAAATGTGGGAAAATTATAACCCTATATTTTGCCAAACCAGCTTACAGCAAAACACACACACACAAAAAAAAAAATTGAGATCTGTTGCCCCACCAACTGCTGCTGTAGAGATGAAAGTGACCCCCAGGTAGAGTGAGACATTTGGTATCTGCCGATGAGGAGAAAAGAAATGAAACAAAACGATAGGACTGAGGTGGAAAAGGAAGCAAGTTACCAGTTATGATGCAGAAACAATCTCTCAAAGCCCTGTCATCAAAGTGTTGTGTTTATGAAAACCTAACCGAAGAAAATTTTTCAACTTTGAAGCTCATGTGGTATTCCACATCAATCAAGAATTGCTACCAAATGACAAGTGGGATAGCTTCGCAAATATTTAAAAATATGCTTGAATCTATACTTCATCTAAAAACATTTAAAAGAAATTCAGTGGCAAATAGACATTTTGTTTACAAACACGAAGTACTAGCCATTAGAGAATTGTGAAGTATTATGAAACTCAGGAATTAATATTTCTAAACAAAGCTAAATGAACATTTCACTTTCTTGTGGCACCTTGATTAGCAAAAGCCACTTGTCAAAATCTATGCACTATGACTTTTTCTGGCATACTACTGGTTTTGATCAGGCATAGTAGGAAACTGAAGTACTCAATGAATTATCCAGGTGACAACATAGCTTTCAGTCACAGATGAATCAAAAGGTACAGTACAGTCTTAAACTGTATAGTTTATCAAGACATAAGATCTAGAATTGTTTTATCCTAATAGTTTAACACGTTTTGTAGTTAGGCTTATCTATTAATGACGCCACAAGTAATAATATTGATCTTATGTCTGTACTGTACTTTGATTCATCTGTGACTGATAGCTATGTTGTCATCTGGATAATTCATTGAGTACCTCAGTTTCTAACTATTACACAATCCCCCTTTCCACCTTGATGGAGAACTGCTGACTATGCACAATCAACTGCACTCTCAAAAGTAATTGGAATGACTTCTGGAAATATGATGGCAGAGGTCAACTTCTTTGTGGTCCCATGTGCTGCTCATTGATAAGTTACCCCCTATACTGTCCCACTAGATCAGCAAATCCAATTCCGTGGATACACTAAAAATGTCACCAATTGCTGCAGTGGCCCCTAAACAACCTAGGAAATAGGGACTTGAATATTGTTATACCCACATCTTTCATAGACCAGCCACCAAAGGTAAAAAGAGGAATTATAAGGAGTCAATATGGCCACTGGTCCTGGATATGCACTTTTACTAACACTTACATTCACTAGTTAAAAAAAAACTGGGGAATGTTTTCTGATAGAATTATATTCAATGTAAGGAGGCCCCATTTCCTGGCATCTGTCACACTGATGGAAAGGCCAAGATTGAAAATTAACCAAAAGGGCCAGAGCAATCACTGAATGGTACACTATTACATCACCAATGCTGGTACTCATATGTATGATTATATCATATAGTACATGTAAAGCTTGCTATTCCCTTGTAATGTGTAATGAAACTGGATATTATTCCATGTCAAAGTAGTATAATTTGCAATTCTTTCAATAAGTCAAGTGGTTAACATAGTAGTGCAAATTTTGCATTAGACATAATAGTGAGACCATCAAAGCTCACCATTATTAAAGAGTAAATCAGACAACAACTTCTGGCATCCACACACACGCAGCTAAATACTGAAATCAGGATTTGCTGTTGCAGATGCTCTGCTCCTCCAGAAACTTTGCTATACTGGCATCATGTGAAGAGACTCTGCATTCACACATGCGGAAGGCGTGACCTTGCGGTGCTTACATGATAGATAACCACTAAATAAGTCACAAAAGGTTAGCGCTTGTCCATAAGTGAATTTTTAACCACATAATGAGTCTTAAATACTGCCAAACAACTTAACTTTTACAAGCGTGCAGTCTCATTGCTTCAGCTTTTATTTATTGTTGGAGATTTTTTAAAAATTAACTTGTTTCATTTTCTCTTTAGTTTAGTTTAGTTTAGTTTTAGTTTAGAGATACAGCACTGAAACAGGCCCTTCGGCCCACCGAGTCTGTGCCGACCATCAACCACCCATTTATACTAATCCTACACTAATCCCATATTCCTACTACATCCCCAGCTGTCCCTATATTTCCCTACCACCTACCTATACTAGGGGCAATTTATAATGGCCAATTTACCTACCAACCTGCAATTCTTTTGGCTGTGGGAGGAAACCCACGCAGACACAGGGAGAACTTGCAAACTCCACACAGGCAGTACCCAGAATTGAACCCGGGTCGCTGGAGCTGTGAGGCTGCGGTGCTAACCACTGTGCCACTGTGCCTTTTAAAAACCTTTCTTTGATCACCCCTCAGCCTTCTCTTTTCAAGAGAAAAAGGATGCAGCCTATTCATCCTCTCCTGATAGGGAAACCCCTGCATTTCTAGTAAATCTTTGTTGTACCCTCTCCAGTGCCTCTATAACTTTTGTATAATATGGTGACTAGAATTGTACGCAGTACCTGATGTGATCTATCAGGTTCGATACAGGTTTAGAATAACTTCTTTACTTTCCAATTCTATCCCTCTAGAAAGAAATCCTAGTGTTTGATTTGCTATTTTTAATGGACTTATTAACATGTGTCAATAACTTTAGTGATTTGTGCATTTTGTACTCCCAGATCCCTCTGCTCCTCTACCCCATTTAAATTCTTTTTTTTCTAAAATTAATTTTTTCTAAAATTAAATTTTCAAAATCCTGATTTTGGTTGAGGGACATACATGGATCAGAATGCCAAGGAGAAGTCTCCTGCTCTTCTTAAATAGCGGCCGTGGGATTGTTTACTTCCACTTGACCTGCCAGGCGGGTTCTCAGTTTAATGTCCCACCTGAAAGAGGGCACCTCCTACAGTTCAGCTGCTGAGTGTCAGACTGGATTATGTGCTCAAGTCTCTGGGCAGGGACGTGAAGCCAAGAGCTACACAAAAGCAAAATATCGCAGACGCTGGAAATCTGAAATATAAACAGAAAAGTCTGGAAATACTCAACAGGTCTGGCAGCACCTTTGGGGAGAGAAACAGAGCTAACGTTTCAGGTTGATGACCTTTCAGCAGAACCCCCAGGACCTCCTGACTCAGAGGTAGGAGAGCGCTACCCACTGAGCCAGAGTGGACAATGAAAGATCCCCGAGGTGCTGTTTCTGGCTGCTTTATCTCTCTCTATTAAACCCATCTTTCCTTCCCCCTCAATTTTGCTTTCTGTACATGATTTAGCACTGAATTAACTATTCAAACTTGCACTTCCTGGTTTAGACTCTGTGGGCTGAATTTTCCTGGTCCTCTAATGGGAAGCTTGGAGGCCTGGCAGAGGGGGGGGGGGGGGGGTGGAAGCCAGGAAAATGGAGGGGGGCGGCGGGGAAGAGAGAAAAGATGCATTGGGACAGCTCCCTCAATGCATTCCCGTCACTGGGATGTTTCCCGTGGGTGGGCGAGGACCCGGAGCGGCTGCACGTGCCAGAGCCGAGCAGACAATTAAACTGATTTCAGACTCAATTCGGTTTGATTTTGTGTGCATACTGGCATTTTGTCCATCTCCATGGAGTCGACATCCTAGTGGCAGGCTGGGCAACCACTGGAGCCAGAGGCTCCATGCCCCAAAGAGGGGCCATCAGCAGCAAAGGCTATATTTGCTGCTCAAATGATGTACCTGGAGGGGTTTTGAACTGCTTAACGGCTTCGTCCCAATAACTGTAACTTTAAACATACGTCTCCAAGGATGCCTCCATGTTGAGGCGCCCTTGTGACCCCCAACTGCCTGAGTGCTACTGGAAGGCACAGAGTGTGAAGGAGGGAGTTTGGTAGGTGAAGGGATTTTAAGGGTTATTTCTCTAAAGTCTAGTTTTTGTTATGTTTAAGTTAAGATTCTTACAGTTTTAAATAGGGGTATACAAGCTCTCTGACAGTAGCTGTAGCTAGTTAATTCAGTAGCTAGCTTAAACTGGTTTTTGAGCTCCAGCAAAGCTGACACATCATTGTTTTCAGAGTATAGATTAGATTAGATTAGAGATACAGCACTGAAACAGGCCCTTCGGCCCACCGAGTCTGTGCCGACCATCAACCACCCATTTATACTAATCCTACACTAATCCCATATTCCTACCAAACATCCCCACCTGTCCCTATCACCTACTTAAACTAGTGACAATTTATAATGGCCAATTTACCTATCAACCTGCAAGCCTTTTGGACTGTGGGAGGAAACCGGAGCACCCGGAGAAAACCCACGCAGACACAGGGAGAACTTGCAAACTCCACAGAGGCAGTACCCAGAATCGAACCCGGGTCCCTGGAGCTGTGAGGCTGCAGTGCTAACCACTGCGCCACTGTGCCGCCCTAAATAGATTCAGGGGACTCAGTGCAGACAAGCAGCAGAGTGCTGATGGTGGGCACAGAGAGTGAAAAAGGGAGTTCGGTAAGGAGGCAAACTATACATTAAGAAAAAAATAAATGTAATTAAATTACCACAATAAAGATGGCAGGCCAGGTGATGTGTCATGGCTGCAGTATGTGGGAGCTCCTGGATGCCACGGCAATCCATGGCAACCACTTCAGTAGTAAGTGTCTACGGCTTAAGGAGCTTCGGCTCAGAGTCATTTAGCTGGAGGTCGAGCTGCAGACACTGCAATGCATTAGGGAGGGGGAAATATATTTAGACATTTTGTTCCAGAAGGCAGTCACAGCCCTTAGGAAATTGGTCAGTGATCAGGGACAGGAGGGTGTGACCACGAGTCAGGCAGGTAAGGGATTGAGAAGGTGGGAGTGGAGGAGCCTCAGACCTTGCAATTGAACAACGTTCAAGGTTCTTGCAGCTTGTATGGACAAAAGCGAGGGCTGTAATGTGGATGAGCAGACTGACCATGGCACCATGGTACAGGAAGTCGTTCAGGTTGGGAGAGCAAAAAGGAAAGTAGTGGCAGTAGGGGACAGTTTAGTGAGGAGGATTGACACTGTTCTCTGCAGCAAAGGGTGAGAGTCCAGAAGGCTGTGTTGCCTGCCCAGTGCCAGGGTTCGACACATTTGCTCAGGGCTGAAGAGGAACTTACAGTGGGAGGGGGAGGATCTAGTCGTCGTGGTCCATGTAGGTACCAATGACATAGGCAGGATAAGGAATGAGGTTCTGCATAGTCAGTATGAGGAGCTAGGCAACAAAGAAAGCAGAAGCTCAAAGGTAATAATCTCTGGATTATTACCTGAGCCACGTGCAAATTGGAGTAGAGCGTATAAGATTAGAGAAATGAATGCGTGGCTCAAAGGCTGGCATGGGAGAAGTGGGTTCTGGTTCCTGGGGCACTGGCACCAGTACTGGGGAAAGTGGGACCTGTACCGTTGGGACGGTCTACGCCTGAACTGTGCTGGGACTGGTGTTCTAGCGAGCCGCATAACTAGGGAAGTAGAGAGGGTTTTAAATTAAATAATGGGGGCAAGGGATCAAATGTGGGAAGATGTGGTAAGTCAAACAGTAGAGACATGGCAAGAGAGAAAGGTATTAATGAGAAAAGATAAACAGACCATGACAGGAAGGAATATTAGAATACAAATCTAAGAGTAAATCAGCAGACAAGGCTGGAGGTTACAAAAATAATAAAAAGCACAAAACTAAAGGCTCTGTATCTGAATGCATATAGCATTCGAAACAGAACAGATGAACTGATAGTGAAAAAATAGAAATAAATAAGTACCATCTGATAGCCATTGTAGAGACATGGATGCAGGATGACATTGATTGGGACCTGAATATTGAAGGGTACATGACATTTAGAAAAGACAGGAAGCTAGGAAAAGGTGGAGGGGTGGCTCTGTTAACTAATGATGGTATTAGTACAACAGGGAGGGATGTTCAAGAAACCAGAATATAGAAGCGGTTTGGGTCGAAATGAGAAATGATAAAGGCAAGAAGTTACTTGTGCGAGTGGTATATAGGCCCCCTAACAGTAACCACATGGTAGGACAGGGTCTTAAGGAAGAAATAAATGGGTGCTTGTCAGAAAGGTATGGCGATAAGCATGGGGGATTTTAATCTACATATAGACTGGAAAAATCAGATAGGCAAAGGTAGCCTAGATGAGCAGTTCATAGAATGTTTTCGGTAAAGTTTCTTAGAAGAGCACATTCTGGAGCTAACCAGAGAGCAGGCAATACTAGACCAGGTATTGTGCAACGAGATAGGATTAATTAAAGACCACATAGTGAAGGAGCCCCTAGGCGGCAGCAATCATAATATGATTGAATATTACATTCAGTTTGAGGGAGAGAAGAGTAGGTTTAAGACTAGTATTTTAAACTTAAATAAGGGCAATTATGAGGCATGAAAGCAGGGCTAACTAAAGTGAACTGGAAAGTAGGTTAAGGGATAGGTCAACAGAGATGCAGTGACAGACATTTAAGGGGCTATTTCAGAATAGACGGAATAGATACATTCCAACAAGAAAGAAAAATTCCAAGGGGAGGACCAATCATCCGTGATTAACTAAAAAAGTTAAAGAGAGTAACAAACTTAAAGAAAAAGCATATAATTGCGCAAAGATGGGTGGCAGGTCAGAAGATTGGACAGAATATAAAAAGCGGCAAAGAATGACTAAAAGATTAACAAGGAAAGAAAAATTAGAGTACGAGAGAAAGCTGGTTAGAAGTACAAAAACAGATAGTAAGAGTTTCTATAGATATTTTAAAAAAGAGTTAACAAAGTGAGCATTGGTCCTGTAGAAAGTGAGCCTGGGGAATTAATAAGGCAAAATAAGGAGATGGCAGATGAATTGAACAGGTATTTTGCATCGGTCGTCACTATAGAGAACACAAGTAACATCCCAGAAATAGCTGTAAATCAGGAAATGCAAGGGAGGGAGGGAAGAACTCAAGAAAATTACAATCACCAGAGAAGTGGTACTGAGCAAATTGTTGGAGCTGTGCACTGATGGACTTCATCCTAGGGTCTTAAAAGAAGTGGCTAGTGAGAGAGCTGATGTGTTGGTTTTAATTTTCCAAAATTCCCTTAGATTTGGGGAAGGTTCCATTACATTTGAAAATAGCGAATGTAACTCCTTTATTCAAAAAGGGAGGGAGACAGAAAACAGGAAACTACAGGCCAATTAGCTTAACATCTGTCTTAGGGAAAATGTTAGAAGCTGTTAAAAACGTTATAGCAGGACACTTAGAAAAATTCAAGGTAATCAGGCAGAGTCAACATAGTTTTGTGAAAGGGAGATCATGTTTCACCAATTTATTGAAATTATTTGAAGACGTAACATGTACTGTGGATAAAGGGGAACTGGTGGATGTACTGTACTTAGATTTCCAGAAGGCATTTGATAAGGTGCCACATCAAAGGTTATTGCAGAAAATAAAAACTCATTGTGTGGAGGGTAACATTTTGGCATGGATAGCAGATAGAGTAGGCATAAATGGGTCAATTTCTGGTTGGCAAGATGTAATGAGTGGTGTGCCACAGGGATCAGTGCTGGGGCCTCAACCTTTTACAATTTATATAAATGACTTGGATGAAGGGACGAAAGGTATGATTGTTAAATTTGCTGATGACACAAAGATAGGTAGGAAAGTAATTTGTGAAGGGGACATAAGCAGGCTACAAAGGGATACAGATAAGTTAAGTGAATGGGCAAAGATCTGGCAAATGGAGTATAATGTGGGAAAATGTGAAATTGTCCATTTTGGCAGGAAGAAAAAAAAAGCATATTGTTTAAATGGTGAGAGATTGCAGAGCTCTGAGATGCAGAGGGATCTGGGTGTCTTACTGCATGAATCGCTAATGGTTGGTATGCAGGTTGAGCAAGTAATTAGGAAAGCTAATAGAACGTTATCATTTATTGTGAGGGTAATTGAATACAAAAGTAGGGAAGTTATGCTTCAGTTACACAGGGCATTGGTGAGACCAATGTGTACTGTGTACAGTACTGGCCGCCTTATTTAAGGAAGGATGTAAAGGCCTTGGAAGCAAACTAATATTTGGAATAGGCAGGTTGCCTTACGAGGAAAGGTTGGATAGGTTAGGCTTGTTTAGAAATGTAAGAGGCGACTTGATTGAAACATATAAGATTCTGAGGGGTCTTGGCAGGGTGGATGTGGAAAGGATATTTCCTCTTGCGGGAGAATCTAGAACTAGGGGTCACTGTTTAAAAATAAGGGGTTGCCCATTTAAGACAGAGATATGGAGACATTTTTTCTCTCAGTGTCGAGAGTCTTTGGAATTCTCTTCCTCAAAAGGTGGTGGGAGCAGAGTCTTTGAATGTTTTTAAGGCACAGATAGATAGATTCTTGATAAGCAAAGGGATGAAAGGTTATTGGGGGTAGGTAGGAATGTGGAGTCGAAGTTACGATCAGATCAGCCATGATCTTGTTGAATGGCAGAGCAGGATCGAAGTGCCGAGTGGCCTATTTCTGCTCCTAATTCCTATGTTCATATGTATGCTTCAACAGTGCCCACCTCTCCCAGTGGGGCAGCCGAGGCCCCAAAGCTGCCAGCATTGAAAGCCCACCCGCCGTACTTAACAGGATGGCAAGTGTGGAGGCAGCCTCTGTTGGTCACGATGCTAGTAATTGCAGGCTCAGGTCTCCCATTTGGACCCAATGTTGGGGTCCTGAAGCTCATGGGAAATTCCAGTCCTGCATGTCTCAGTAACGATTCTTCAATCTGATTGGTTAAAGAGACACATCATTGCTGGTTATTTTCACACATGTTCCAGATTCCCTATAGAGAGGGCGCTGCACTCTTTTGGCTCTCCGATTATTGCAAGTTACAATGCAAAAGTCCACAGCAAGTCTGTGAGCAAGTGCAACTGTAATGACTGGCTTGCAGCGCTGGTTCACCGCTGACCCCAAAATCTAGGGTGGGGGAGGGCAAGCCTACCGTATTAGGGTTTTTGTGCTGCATAATTCAAAATTCAGCCGAGTCCCATCATCCATGATGCAAGTTACCTTTAGAGCCCTGACAGCACGAGCAGCAAAAGTAACTTTTGTTGCAGCATTACCAGTTGAGGCTTCCTCTGGTATCCTCTTAGCAGTGGTGATAAAGATCCCTAACTGCAACAACAGTGGTGCGGGAAGCTTCTCTTTAGCACCTCTTTAGGAACTTGTGGTGACAACTCTACAGTCCCCTAGTGGTTAAAGATGAGTTTTCTTTTTCCAGACTGTTGCTCCTCCACAGTGAAGTTCAACACAACAGACATTTCTCTTTGATTCTTTACAGCAGTGACTGCTCCACAGTCCCATGCAGGCAGTCTGGCTCCCACAGTCATCCCTATCCGTAAGATTGAGCTAACAAAAATCACGCCATCCCAGTTAGATTGGTCCTTTTCTCCCCATATTAAAAAAATGAAATGAAAACAAAAAGTATTATGAAAATAAACATATTCCTATTCTTCTTCTTTGGTCTCCTTATCTCGAGAGACAATGGGTAAGCACCGGGAGGTGGTCAGTGGTGTGTGGAGCAGCGCCTGGAGTGGCTATAAAGGCCAATTCTAGAGTGACAGGCTCTTCCACAGGTGCTGCAGAAAAATTTGATTGTCGGGGCTGTTACACAGTTGGCTCTTCCCTTGCGCCTCTGTCTTTTTTCCTGCCAACTGCTAAGTCTCTTCGACTCGCCACACTTTAGCCCCGTCTTTATTCCTATTAGCATTAACAAAATATCGAGTAGAAAACCGTGTACTGCAATACACTTGAGGGTAACATGCATAGCTCAACTATGTATTAAAATTATACTTAATAGTTTCTCCAATCAATATTCTCCACTTTTTAAATACAACATTGAAAATTTAAAGTGACACCTTTCAAATAAGTTCCTCGATGTTTCTGTAAAAATTAAGTTGTTAAATCATATAGTAGATAGACCAGATTGTGGATCAACTAAGATAAAACATAGAAAGGACAGCAATTTGGCAACCTTTCACAGGTTGCCAATATAACAAATAAAGCAATAGATCATTTTTTTGGCACAGTTTTTTGTGTTACAAAGTTCTGATGCACAAACCTTCCTGCCATCTACTGGAAAAGGGCTGAACTACAATGATCACAACACAATTGTATTCCAAGATCTACCTCAATGTGTATATAAATTACACAACGTCACACATCAATAATAAACAAATGAAACCTACACAACATTCTTATCCTCTGCACAGTATGTTCCACACATTTAAAATAATGAAAAGATTAAAATCTCTATCATTTCAGAAGGGTCTCCTGCTTGTAAAGCCATATTAACCAATCAGAATTCCCAACAGTACTAGGTCAATGTTTCCCTCCTTTGAGTTTTGAGGAGGTGCATCTGAATGTAGTGCAGAAATGGTCCCCAACCCTGCCAGCCTTTCCTCAATCCTAAATGATATTACTCAAATTCAAGTCAGCAGAGGTTGAAACTTGAATTTAGATCTTCAATGGTCTTGCACTGTATCTACCTGGCCATGTCAAAACAACATGGATTGTACTTGGAGGAAAGAAAGGGAATCTAGTTCACATAAAATGGTGCACTTCTTATTTATCTATAAAGAAATTCAGCTTCACAAAGATAATTCAGAGTCAAAATATATAGTTTTACATTGAGAACCTGACTCCTGCACGTCACGTTCACAGAAGTTCTATAATTAGTCACTACTTCTAACTATTGGGTAACCAATTAACAATTCAACTTTTAAAGTCCAAGTTCAGTTCAGGTAAAGGTTTGCAATCACTAAATGCTTTGTGTTTAACTGTTACCATATTTTGTAATTATTACATTTACACAGAAATATATATAAAACAATTGAAAAAATGTAATCACTAAAAATATATATCAATAAAATACCACTTTCAAAGCTCTACCATTATAAAAGCTTCTTGGCTCCTGTACAAATTGACTGTATCAGAATAGCACAGTACCAATTCAGCACGCAGGCAACTGACCATCCGACTAAGCAAACATATATTAAAAACAAGTTAAACTTTCACAACATCTAGTAACATTGTCATAAACTTAATGATCGTAATGATTATATTTATGTTAACTCGTTATTTAGACCAGTTTTAAAAAGTCACTGTCAGGACGCAGATCCAGCAAATTGAGCAAGTATCTAAAAGAAAATTGGAAAACTATTTGTGGTTGCCATTACATGAAATAAAATAAACGGGTCGGCAGACCCCAATAAGTAATTCTGCGATCTTTTGATGGCAGTGTGTATGTTAGAACAAATAACATGATATAGAGTAGAACAGCCAGAAATCCCAATAGTTGGGTCAGCAATTAAAACTGAAAAACACTGCCGCACAATACGTAAATGCACAAAGGACGAGTGCGATTCCCACCAACTGTTTGGCTGGCTTGCAAAAGAATCTGGTGGTAGCATAAGCAATAAGCTTTTATTTAAATTTTCTACTAATATTCTGCCATTTAATTTAATTTTGCTTCTCTATACACCATTCCATTGTAGGGAGACAATCCACTCGCTGGATTTCATTTAAGCTGCTCTTAACCTGCTTGCTAATTGCACGGCTCAGTAATGTGCAATTACACCACATAGACTGACTTAAGTCAAATAGTCCTTCTTTATGGATATAAGTGCCTCGTTTAATGTTCAGCGCCTCCAAAAGGCATGGCCTAGACCAGAAAATTGATGTGTCGGAAATCACAGAGCAAACCTGTACATTGACACATGGGGTAATCATTTTGCCCTAAAATCTTAATGAGTTTTTTTCCTTTACTTACAAGAAATATAAGGTACAAATTATGTATAATACTAATGGTTATACTGGAAATCTCACCTGCTGGTGGCAAGTCCAGTTTACTACGTTTCAGCTCAGACATTGAGTTTTGCAGCTGATCTATAACAAAGTCATCATCAAAGAAAAAGTCCTTGGCCAAAGACTCCTGCAGAAACTCTATCAAGTCTTCCATTGATAACTTCATCAAATGCTCTGCAAAAATAAACACACTTGTGTTACTATTTTGGAGAAGGAATTTTCTTCCCTTCTCTGTGGGTTTCTCTGAGCCACTCACCATTTTCTGGCCAACAGAATGAGGAAGCTATGTACTCCTACATACAGGAGCATACTGCTGTGACCTACTCTCCAACCTTTCCCTTCCTAGCCTTTGCTTAATAGCTTTTCTTAGTCACACTACAGAAACCAAGAACTCATCATATAGGAAAACCACCATCACAAATATACATTCTACCACTCTGTGGCAAGGTGTGCTGCAGCACCAATGTAATTAACAGCTTCTTTGCTGAACATACATTCCTCCTCTTCCCCACCACCTTACCTTCTCCTATCCTTATGTAAGGGAGAAAGATTAATGGTGAGCTGTGGTTGCATGGGAGGCAGCAGAATTCCAGTATTTTTCCAAGTGTTCATTTATCTTATGTAATCCTAAACACAGTGTATTTCCATTGCAGAGAGTACCACAGCTGAGACTCATCCTATCCTCATCAGATAGCCACATATCTTTTCAGGGAAGAGTTAATGCATAGCCATGTGGACCAGGAACCTTGGGCGACTTGACCTCATCCAACCAAGAAAATTCCTGAGGCCATTTTTAGTGCTTCCACTGCTGATCTCGCTGAAAAAAGGCAATTTAACACAGACCAGGGATTGAAGTTTCAACTTTCCTGATCTATACATCTGTGTGCCATATCATATTACAGCAGATACTTCAAAATAATATTTACCTCAAATCAAGCTATTAAATGTCAGTTTTGAATGTCAGTAATTAAGAACTAAACAGCAATATTTCCTTTTTAAAATCTGAGAGATTCATAAGCCAAGAATGTCGCAGATTTGATCTTTGTTGCAAGCTGAGTTAGCTAATCTTTGCCATGATAGTGATGAGCCACTGCACTTCCTAACTAACCCTAACCTACTGAGTGAACATTCAGCTTGGGTTCCTGCTTCTGATCATTAATCAGTGACTCTACTGGACAGTGCACAGACTGATCTCAGCTGAAGACAAGACCGACCTCATCCAATTCTGAATAGTTGAATACCCTGCTGACAGTCATGGTCTAGAATCACTAATGTATGTTGGTAACTTGGGCAAAAAAATTGGAGGACTAGTGTCAGTGAGGCAGTACACCAATGGTGGTTCCATTCCCTATACAAAAAAGAAAGAAAATTATGGGGTGGGTGAAAAAGAGATTGAATATTCAGTGATATATTAGTCATTTAAAAATACAATAGCTATAATGGCATAAAACACACAGGAAGAGGTGACAAAGCCAACTGGAACATAGCACAGTGCAGACTACATGAATCCAGCCTGTTTCAGCACAACACACCACACCATGGAATGTACATTGATTATTAACAATTAGCAGTTAGAACAAAGGGAATGTAAGCTAAAAATGCCAGCTTAATAAACTGCATGTAATAAAAGCAAAATACTGCGGATGCTGGAAATCTGAAACAAAAACAAGAAATGCTGGATTCACTCAGCAGGTCTGGCAGCATCTGTGGAAAGAGAAGCAGAGTTAACGTTTCGGGTCAGTGACCCTTCTTCGGAACTGACAAATATTAGAAAAGTCACAGATTATAAACAAGTGAGGTGGGGGTTGGGCAAGAGATAACAAAGGAGAAGGTGCAGATTGGACCAGGCTACATAGCTGACCAAAAGGTCACGGAGCAAAGGCAAACAATATGTTAATGGTGTGTTGAAAGACAAAGCATTAGTACAGATTAGGTGTGAATATACTGAATATTGAACATCAGCAAGTGCAAACCTGAAGAAAAACAACCTGAAAAAAACAGTGGGTAAGCAAACTGAACAAACTAAGATGAAATGAAATAAATGCAAAAAAAGATTGTAAAAAATGTAAAAAGGAATGTAAAAAAAAGAAAGAAAAAAATAACTAAAAATGAAAGTAAAATGGGGGGCTGTCAGGCTCTGAAATTATTGAACTCAATGTTCAGTCCGGCAGGCTGTAGTGTGCCTAATCGGTAGATGAGATGCTGTTCCTCGAGCTTGCGTTGATGTTCACTGGAACACTGCAGCAATCCCAGGACAGAGACTGGGATTGCTGCAGTGTTCCAGTGAACATCAACGCAAGCTCGAGGAACAGCATCTCATCTATCGATTAGGCACACTACAGCCTGCCGGACTGAACATTGAGTTCAATAATTTCAGAGCATGACAGCCCCCCACTTTACTTTCATTTTTAGTTATTTTTTCTTCCTTTTTTTTGCAGTCCTTTTTACATTTTTTACAATCTTTTTTTGCATTTATTTCATTTCATCTTAGTTTGTTCAATTTGCTTACCCACTGTTTTTTTCAGGTTGTTTTTCTTCAGGTTTGCACTTGCTGATGTTCAATATTCAGTATATTCACACCTAATCTGTACTAATGCTTTGTCTTTCAACACACCATTAACATATTGTTTGCCTTTGCTCCGTGACCTTTTGGTCAGCTATGTGGCCTGGTCCAATCTGCACATTCTCCTTTGTTATCTCTTGCCCAACCCCCACCTCACTTGTTTATAATCTGTGACTTTTCTAATATTTGTCAGTTCCGAAGAAGGGTCACTGACCCGAAACATTAACTCTGCTTCTCTTTCCACAGATGCTGCCAGACCTGCTGAGTGAATCCAGCATTTCTTGTTTTTGTTGTAATAAACTGCATGGTTTTGCTTCTCAACTGTTGAATTCATTCTAGGAGAGGTTGGCTTTTACTGTTAATTAATTTCTGCTCCCAAAGGCAGATTACTCCCTTAAAATCTAGCAAATTACATTACTTGGCACAGTACTTATCTAACCATTCCAAACAGTAGCACATTGTTTTGTTCAGCACCTATTATTTTTGTCCCAGAATTAACAAAACTCCTTTTGAAAAACACATACATTGAGTCACACAATTTGTATTTCTCACTATTAAAATTGGCATGGTGATGTGCTTCCTGCCGCTCCGCCACCTCAAGATATGTTTAAGTAGGCTTCACTCGAACATGTCGATGGAATCAAATAAAGGGAGGGGGGAGTCACCTGGGAAGCATTATTAAACCCAAGCGCCATGCATCTGAATTGAAATCATAAGGTCACTCAAGAATCTTGAACTGATACTGTATTTTTAGTGATTTTACATTGTCCAGGTTGAGACAGTGTCTCATCTAGAATTTCCTCCAAAGATTTTACCCATATTCACTAATTAAAAATGCAAATGTGTTTTGCCAGTTTCTCAGCTGGGATGTTTTGCAAATAATCCATTCCACCTTACTAAAAAGCAACTGAACTTTTTCCTCCTGCTGCATAAGCAAGGAATGGCATGGGTACTAAAAGCTATAAAGGAATCTGAGCAGTTCAGATAACTACCCTGTTGAGCAGCCAGAATATCATGAAGGAAAGGATTAAATAAGCAGTTAATTGCTTTGGTCTAATTTAGATAAAAATAGAGTTCATTTGTTTTTTTAAAAATAGCCCCACCCCAAGCCTTCAGTGGCTAAATGCACTTATTGCAGCAATGAACATCCAAAATTCATCTCTGGTCATTGCTGAGTTAGTTAATTCCATGTTCACATGGGGCATTATAGTTGCCTACATTAGTTCCAAAACACAGTAAAGAATCTTGTCCCTGATTACTATGCACTAATCACTCTTTCTAAAGTGCACATGCAGATGTCTGATAAAAATATCTCTGCTGAGATACTCTCCAAAGTTAAAAGGCCTGGTGGTATTCACTATTTAGGCTTACATACAAAGAATGACTGCTTGAAAGAGGTAATGGAAGGCTTGGTACCTATTAGAATGTTCTTGACAGGAATGGAGATGAAGGGAGAAATTTGGTAGGAAAGCAGTTGAAAAGCACTGAAATCTGTGAGATTTCAGCTCGAGTCTAGCCCAGTCTGACTGAAGGTAGACTGTACCAATCAATGCAAGCATTCCAACTGAAATGAAACTATGCTAGTTTTGGCAAAGTGTTTAATGGATGGGGGCTCACAACAAAAATAAATGCACACTATTTGCCACTACTAGCCTCAGTGAAGAACAGTTGGTGCAAAGGCTCAATTTTGAAGTTTAAAAAAATATTCTTTCATGGAATGTGGGCATCACTGGCAAGGCCAGCATTAACTACCCATCAAAAACTGCCCTTAAGAACTGAGTGGGTTGCTAGGCCATTTCAAAGGGCAGTTAAGAGTCAACCGCATTGTTGTGGGACTGGAGTCACATGTAGGCCATTTCAGGTACAGGGAGACGGTGGTGTAGTGGTAACGTCACTGGACTAGTAATCCAGAGACCTAGGCAGCTGCTGGAATTTAAATTCAATTAATAATAATCTGGAATGAAAAGCTAGTCTCAGTAATAGTGCCATGAAACTATCGATTGTCGTAAAAAACCCATCTGGTTCACTAATGTCCTTTAGGGAAGGAAATCTGTAATTCTTGCCTGGTCTGGCCTACATGTGACTCCAGACCCAGAGCAATGTGGTTGACTCTTAACTGCCCTCTGAAATGGTCGAGCAAGCCACTCAGTTCAAAGGGCAATTAGGGATGGGTAACAAATGCTGGCCTTGCCAGCGACGCCCACTTCCCATGAAAGAACAAAAGGACATTAGTGAACCACATGGATTTTTACGATAATTGATGGTAGTTTCATCACACCATTACTAACACTAGCTCTCAATTTCAGATTTATTAACTGAATTTATTGATTAATTGAATTTAAATTCCACCAGCCGCCATGATCTAAACTTACCACTGAGTCTGGAAAAGCACAATATTCAAGTGGTTCGGGTTATGCAGTATAATTGGATCATTGCAAGCTGCAAAGGGAAAAAACAAAACAAAATGTGAGTAGCTAATGAAATCATCTTACTTTTGTGAAGTTTAAGAATAGTATACGACATTGCTGTGAGAATCCGGTCTCCTTCTAGCATGTAGATGTCCCATAGCCTCAAAGTTAGGGTGAAGGGAGTCTGTGATGAGGTAAATCAAAAACATTAGGTATATAAACATGCTTGGAAATGGTTTAAGTTTTGCACAATATTTCTAAAAATCTATTAGTTTATTTTAGTATTATTTCCTCTGTGGCCATTAGTTATAAGAAACTACTTCAGTTAACAATTTTTTTCACCTGTAATTAATCAAGATCCTTTGTAACAAGTTAAGAAACACAAGTAAAAGGAAATCCAAAAGGTAAATGCAGGAATACCCTGTAATAACTGAGAAGTTGTGGCATGATAAATGTAGACATCAACAGCTGCAGCTACTATGACTTTTTTAAAAATGTTAATCCAACTAGCAAGACTAAAATCATATAATGTTCAAAGGATAAATGTCAGATAGATGTCACTTATCTTCTTACATCTCAGAGAAAGTAAAGCCACTACAACAAGAAATTTTCAATTTGTTGGACGATCCCTAAAATTGGATAGTGCATATTCACAATCCAGAGAATACATAAAGGAAAGTTGCTCTGTAATGGATGTTTGGTGGTGGAGTGACCAACTTTGCTGTCCAGATGGATTATAGAGACAGGTACATAAGAAAATTTAAGCAAGAAAGGTTCATTCTTTTCATTGAAACTCATCCCTCCAGTAGCTCTCATTAAAGAACAGAGCTGTACTCGGAGGTTCTCGTTTCTATTACCCAGTTGGACAGATTATTCATTTTTTCATACTATTACTCAGTAAAGAGCTTATATTGATTATAAATTTCTTCACCAAATATTTAAATTCATTTTTCACAGTTAAGATAACCTGATCCTATTCTCCAGGCTTACTTCGAAGTTATATTCTGGGTATATCAAACTACAGCTTTAAATAGTTTAGACGTTTTGTAGAGGTCCCTCATTACTCCATATTTTCTAGACTGCACAGCTAGTGTTCCTCCAAATATGTTCATCCTTTTAACACTTGGGTTTAATTTTGGTTTTCTTTCCATTTACTCTAATTTCTGCATGTGGCTTTGTACTGTGTTAACCAGAATTGAAGACAGCACTAGAAGTAGGGTATAATCAGGACATTGTAAAATCTTAGTAAAGCCTCTGGAGACTAGTAAGCTACTGTTCTGGCAATGAAGGCTATCATTCTATTTGTATTTTCAACTGCTTTATAACGTTAACAATAAACTGAAAGCGGCAAGTCAATTATCACCGTCATGCTAGCCCCCCCCACCTGCCAAGAATGAGGCATATTAATTTTGTCACGAACATTGATTTTAAACTGCTACTGGAGTGA
The DNA here is from genome assembly GCF_036365525.1 of Heterodontus francisci. Taxonomy (NCBI): domain Eukaryota; kingdom Metazoa; phylum Chordata; class Chondrichthyes; order Heterodontiformes; family Heterodontidae; genus Heterodontus; species Heterodontus francisci. The sequence continues at coordinate 62,800,176 of NC_090397.1, read as the reverse complement.
AGAAAGGACTTGTTAAACAGATCAGCCATGGCTGGAAAAGATATTTGCATATTAGCAGACAGTGCTTGGAAGGACAAAGGACCATTCCCTGACACATTCAACCCACAATGGACCTTGATCATCAGGTATCGCATGTAAGAGTTGCATTCCAGAGACTGCCAAGGTGATACAATCCAAGACGTGGTCAGACCAGTTAGTTGTAGTCACATGACTAACCTGCTGGTCAATCTGGGTTTTTATGAATTCTACAAACAGTTTGAACTGAGAGAAAAGTCGGTTTGCTCCTGAACTGAGATCTCTCCTGTCTCTTTTTCACAAGCCTCTGAATCCACCGAAGACACATGAACCCAAGAGAGAAAAGTCTCCTACAGCGAACAAGGTTTAAGAATAATACTGGGCCCCAACGAAAAGCAAGATCGACCTACAATCAAGGACTCTACAGAGAGCTCGAAGAACCGTAACAAAAACTCTTCTGATATTGCCTGAAACTTTTCCACTTTATTTTTTTATTCTGCTCCTTTTTTGTTTCCATTTGCATGTGTATCGCATATGCATGCTAGCGTGGACGTGTCGTGTATCTGTAGGCGTTAACCGAATTAGAGTTTATGTTTAATAAATTTCTACTTTTCTTTAAACCCAAGAAAGTCTGTTTGTGCTGGTTTCTTTGCCTTATTTGGAATTGGAAAGCAGTGAACAAGGATTCACCAAGAGGGAGCTAAAAACATGGTGCGTTTGAAATTAAACCCTGTTACGGTAAGACCAGGTGAAGGCTGAGAGGGACCCCCTAGACACCTTTTTCACCTGGTCGTAATAATACCTCTGCTCAATTTCATTTATTGCAAACTTAAGACAAACATTTACATCCAATCTGCAATAGTTTACCGTTATCTGTTTTAAATTTATATGTAAGACTGTAAAAGGTTTAATGTACAAAATTACTGACCCTCCAAATATCTGCTGTGTTGCTTATTAGTGGAGAGCAATTCTGTGAAATTATGGATTGAATTAGATGCAAATAAAAGACTCTCTCGGGATAAATTTGTTGTTCAGCTGATTAATGTAAATGGGAATTCAATGACTAGCCTGAAGCATACCACCCTGTCTATTAAATTTGATGGTTCAAACAATATTTCAGACTTAAATACCATTATTTTATACACAATCTGTTTTCTATGAAAGAAGCAACGTTCCACATCACATCTGGTTCAACCAATGCCACAGAGTCATGATTAAATCTAATCAAGTTTATATATTCTAGATGGTGCAGTTGTAAGGAACCACCAATATTCCCCTATGAATTAAGAACAAGTATGTACAAGTGAAACAAGAACAATTTAATCTTAAGAGGTTTCCCAAAAAAGATGAAGACCTGATGTATAGTGTTTATAGGAGGGTAAAACATTTTCAATGGATGCTCTCGAGTCAATTTGCTTGCAGATAGCAGTTATAAAGAACAGTGCTCACATGTGGCTTCTCTGCTCCAGCTATGGATTTAATAGATAATTAAAGACAAAGTTTCAATATTTATTCTTAAGAAATCCTTTAAAGTGGGCAATGTAACCTTGTAATAAGATTTGTGTGTGTGTATCCAAGAAGTCCACTTACCGGACTAAAATTTATTAGATTCGTGAACCAATATGGGCTACCTTTTATGCTTTTATTTCTGTACAGATTCTCCATGATATTATCTTTCACAAGAGTCTTCATAACTTTAACCACAATGCACAAACTCATCAGTCTGTAGTAAACTGGACCTCTTTAATTACCCTTTTAAAAACAGGAATAACCTGCCTTTTTCCAGTTTCCACGCACATGTCCAGTATTCAGTGATTTCTGAAGATTTGTGCCAGAGTTCCTGCAGTTTCCTACCTTAAGGAATTTTGACGTAATTTATCTGACCACCTTAAGACTGCACAGTTGTTCAGTAATCATTTTGGCAGCAATTTGAACAGTGTCACAACTCGCCTCTGCAACCCTTAGAGCTTTTTTTTATTTGTTCAGGGGGGGATGTGTACGTCGCTGGTGAGGCCATCCCTAATTGCCCTTGAGAAGGTGGTGGTGAGGTGCCTTCTTGAACCACTGCAGTCCATGTGGAGTAGGTACACCCACAGTGCTATTAGGGAGGGAGTTCCAGGATTTTGACCCAACGATAGTGTAGGAGTGGTGATTCAGTGCCAAGTCAGAATGGTGTGTGGCTTGGAGGGGGACTTACAGGTGATGGTATTCCCATGCATCTGCTGCCCTTATCCTCCTAGGTGGTAGAAATCATGGGTTTGGAGAATATTCCATCACAATCCTGACTTGTGCCTTGGAGATGGTGAACAGGCACTGGGGAGACAGGAGGTGAGTTACTCACTGCAGAATTCCCAGCCTCTGACCTGTACTTGTAGCCACAGCATTTGTGAGGCTAGCCCAGTTCAGTTTCTGGTCAATGGTGACCCCAGGATGTTGATGGTGGGGGATTCAGCAATGGGAATGCCATTGAACATCATGGGAAGATGATTAGACTCTCTCTTGTTTGAGATGGTCATCGCCTGGCATTTGTGTGACACGAATGTTACTTGCCACTTATCAGTCCAAGCTTGGATGTTGTCCAGCTCTAGCTGCATATGGACATGGGCTGCTTCAGTACCTGAGGAGTTGCAAAGGTGCTGAACATTGTGCAACCATTAGCGAACATCCCCATTTCTGACCTTTTGTTGGAGGGAAGGTCATAGATGAAGCAGCTGAAGGCCTAGGACACTACTCTGAGAAACCCCTGCAGTGACGTTCTGGGACTGAAATGATTGACCTCCAACAACCACAATCATCTTCCTTTGTGCTAGGTATGACAGCAACCAATGGAGAGTTTTCCCCGATTGCCACTGACTCCAGTTCTGCTAGGGCTCCTTGATGCCATACTCGGTCAAATGCAGCCTTGATGTCAAGGGCAGTCACTCTCACCTCACCTCTGGAGTTCAGCTCTTCTGTCCATGTTTGGATCAAGGCTGTAATGAGGTCAGGAGCGGAGTGGCCCTGGCAGAATCCAAACTGAGCATCAGCGAGCAGGTTACTGCTGAGCAAGTGCTGCTTGATAGCACTATCGAGGACCCCTTCCATCGCTTTACTGATGTTTGAGAGTAGACTGATGAGGCAGTAATTGGCCGGATTGGATCTGTCCTGCTTTGTGTGTGCAGGACATACCTGGCCAGTGTTGTAGCTGTACTGGAACAGCTTGGCCAGGAGCGCAGCTATGTCTTGAGCACAAGTCTTCAGTACTACTGCCAGAATGTTGCCTTTGCAGTATCTAGGCCTTCAGCCATTTCTTGATATCACATGGAGTGAATCAGATTGGCTGAAGACTGACAACTGTGATGCTGGGGACCTCAGGAGGAGGCAGAAATGGATCATCCACTCAAGCACTTCTGGCTGAAGATGGATGCAAATACTTCAGCCTTGTCTTTTGCACTGATGTGCTGGGCTCCCCATCGTTGAGGATGGGAATATTTGTGGAGCCTCCTCCTCCTGTCAGTTTAATTGTCCACCACCATTCACGACTGGATGTGGCAGGATTGCAGAGCTTAGATCTGATCTGTTGGTTGTGGGATTGCTTAGCCCTGTCTATTGCATGCTGCTTCAGCTGTTTGAAACTACAAACGAGGGGGATATGCCAGGTCATGAGGTTACAGATTGTAGTTGAATACAATTCTGCTGCTGCTGATGGCCCACATGGATGCCCAGTTTTGAACTGCTAGATCTGTTCAAAATCTATCCCATTTAGCACAGTGGTAGTGCTAAACAATACAATGCTGGGTACGCTCAGTGTGAAGACGGACTTCGTGGTGGTCACTCCTACCAATACTGTCATGGACAGATGCATCTGTGACAGTTAGAGTGGTGAGTACAAGGTCAAGTAGGGTTTTCCCTCACTACCTGCCATAGAACCAGTCCAGCAGTTATGTCCTTTAGTACTTGGCAAGCTTGGTCAGTAGTGGTGCTACCAGGCCACTCTTGGTGATGGACATTGAAGTCCCCCATCCAAAGTACATTCTGTGCCCTTGCTAACCTCAGTGCTTCTTCCAATTGTTGTTCAACATGGTTACAACCAAGGCAGGAGGAGTGGTTAATTCAGTCCCATTGCTCCACAGGTCACAACAGAACAAAAAAATTTCCCATTTAGCTACTCTTTTTTTGTCCCCAGAATAAAGCACACCAGATTTCTCTAATAAACAGCAACATTATACATTTATTAGAAACAGAGTCTTAACCCATAATGAAGTAAGTTATGTGAATTAAAATATTAAAGCACCTTATTTTTATCCTAGCCCTGCCACACACTCACATACACAACTGGTTAACCGGGGGAGAAAAAGGATTTTTGTTTACAGCTGTTACAAAGAAACAGAAGGAATAAAAAAAACATACTGAAGAGATGGAAGTCCTTTGTTTTGGTGAGGTGTCCCAAAGTCAAATAGGTGGCTGCCACGAGGAATCTTTCCAAGCAATGTTGAAGAACAGTCTGTTTGGGTAGGTGTTCAAAGAACTTCAACTACAGAAGGCTTCACACAGGTCTTCCATCAGGTGTGCAGCAAAGGTTTCAGTTCCCACACATTCAATGCAAGTTCTTTTAAAGATGCAAGGTTTCTGCAATCAGTTTGGATTTCTTCAAAATACAGGAGACAAAGTACAACTTCGTACAGGATTTACTTTTCAAGAGTAAGGATTCTTCAAAGAGATGCAACAGTGGTCTGGATTTTCTTCTGATCTCCTGGCAGGTCCATAAGCAATCTCCAACTTTCTCTTTTAGCCCAAAAATCAGCTGACTTTTAACAGTTCAAAATGAAACCAACTTTTTCCAGACAAGTCCTATGATAATCATAAATCCTTTCTTGTCACAACACAAAATAGCTCCAAGTCAAACCCCCTGCTACGTTTACTTGAAATCATGTGCTTTCCAGTACTTGTTTCCTGATCAACCTTTTGTTGACCTTCCTTTTGAAAAAAAAACACTCAAAGTTCAACAATCTCCAGATGATTCAATGTCCATGAAATCCTTTGCAGTCTTTTAAAATATAGATTCTCAAGTTTTAACAAAAAATTGGAGGCCTTGTAACAACATGGAGAAGCACTAATTCATCAGCTAGGGCGGGGGGGGGGGGGGGGGGTGCAGCGGTAGGTGGTAATCAGCAGGAGGTTTCTTTGTCCATGTTTGACTGATGTCATGAGACTTCACGGGGTCCGGAGTCAATGTTGAGGACTCCCAGGGCAACTCCCTCCTGACTGTGTACCACTGTGCCGCCACCTCTGGTGGATCTGTCCTGCCAATGGGACAGGACATACCCAGGGACGGTGAGGGTGGTGTCTGCAAGTTAAGATTCCATGAGTATGACTATGTCAGGCTGTTCCTTCAGATCAAATAAGTTACCTGTCTCAGTTGTATGTTTGTTTGGTATGCTGCCACCTTAGTTAGTCTAGCTTAGAGAGATTCTTTAGTCAGGAGTAATTAGAACAATAACCTTTATTACATTATAACTATGTACTGCTTCACACCAGTCTTTGTGGTCCCTCTGAAGCCACGCTTCATCTCTCAAGTCTCTCTCATGTGATCTTTTACATCAAGGTCAAAGGTATTCTTTACACTTTCTCAACATTAACCCTTTCAGATCCTTATACTGCAGTCTCCTCCTTCGTAAAGACTGAGGCAAAAAACCTATTTGACACTTCTGCAGCCTGTGTAGCATCATTTGTCATGTCATTGGATCCCATGTTTAGTGTCCCTACTCCATCACTCATTTTTTTTCCTGAATGTAATTTGAAAAAACTTACTGCCCTACACTCCTCTTGTCATATTCAATTCAAACTTTTTCTTTGCCATGCCAAAGTCTTTAAAAAAAAACAATCCTGGCATGCCTCATGCTGGTCTTCAATAAATACATTAGTTCTGCTGGTGATCTGTTGCATCATGGCAGTTAACAGTTTTTTCTAACAATTGGTAGAAGTTCTTGCAAAATACCCCAGAGTACTGTTTGAGTTCTTCACCTCAAATAAAGTTGGTTAATGGTTAGAATATATAATTTTTAAGCCTCCTCCAGGAACATATGATCTCTTCTGAATTTTTATAAATAATTGACTATCCTCACAGGGAGGAAGTATGAGAGTTTGGATGTCAAGTAGGTGAACGATGAAGGATAAAACTAAATACTAAGCCTAGTCATATCCCAGGCTACCTCAAGCTTGAAAACATAGCTGCCTCAAGACTCATCTCTGTGCCTTCTTCATAGATATTCTCAGACTTTCCCTCAAGGTCTAAGTTTTGATTCCTCTCCCATAAGAAATAAGGATATGCCATATAGCTATAATACAGAAGGTTCAGTTTTAAGACATTTTATGATGCATGCACACCTCTGGCTCTGTTTTGCAGAAAAATTAAATATTTAACCCGAGCTGCTTTCAAAATTAACAGAGTGTTGAGTGAAACATTAGAATGAAATTCCTACACAGGCTCTTCATAGACATTGTTCAAGTGAGTGTCTTTTTTGGTAAGAAGTTGGAGGAGGAGGAAAGATATTAAGCAACATTAACTTCATGCAACCAAAGATGACTAACAAGTTTAGACATCTCAGAAAATTGGCCTTTCCTATTGCTGCCATCAAGACCAAGGGTTCAATGAGCAAACCAGAACTTACCCATGATCCAGTGCATTCTCAACAGGCCTGGAACAAGAAGTCATGCAAAAACACTTCTGCACATAGTAGTTCAGATGAGTGAATCCCACAGGCAGAAGAAACTTTGTGTAAAGATTCAGCACCAGTATTCTTTGTTGAATTTTGAATCAAAAGATAAAGTTTAAGTACAGCAGCAACAGACCAGATCAACCAAGGGTAAAACTGATCACGTTCCTTAAGTACAAATACTCCTGTAATGCTAACACAATTTTCTTGGGTAACAGCCCATCCACTTGGGTTCAGACATGTTTAATGATTCTGTGAGCAAGGTCCACTGAATTTTAATCAGTAGCCCACTAAATAAGACTACAGCAACCCATGAGACAGACTTTTCATAACAAAATTGCTGGTTTTATTCTGTCACACGTTCCTGATAATTCCACCCTACTAGCTTGTCTAACCACATTCATTACTCCACTGCTCCAGCACAGCTTGAATGTAAGCAAGCCCATGGGCTGAATTTAATGAAAGCAAGCTTATTACCTTTATACAGTGGTGCAAGTCTAAAATAAACTTTCCCAAGTGCTGCAATGAATGTCCTTTCTGTAATGTCCAATTTCATCTATACCGAGATGAAATGTTTCTGTAAATTTGCTTTAAATGGAAGTTAATGAGTTGCATGAGCAGCAAACGGGATATTCAGGAGACTGCTCAAGAATTGAACAGAGTGGATGAACGATATTCATCTTTACCTGATACAGATTTGCAACAAACAAAATACCCACCCATACATCATGACCTTCGGTGCTTGTGTTCCCCCAAGGATACATACAGTACAGATTGCACTGCAAATGTCAAGTACTATTGCATTTTGGATGGAATTTCTGGACAAGATTGAAAATATCACTATTGGCTAGTTTGCTTTCAAGTCAAATTGATGATCAGATAAATAAGTTGTTGGCCATTGTGACTGCAGTATCTCAACAACCTGTACAGTGCTTTGTGTGCATTTTATCTGAGAGAAAAATTACAGCAGTTAAGATTGTATGGTTACAGTCAGATGTAAGTGTGTCACTTAGATGTACAAGTTTCCCCGAGATCAAAGGAGTTGAGATTTAAGCCAGCTAATCCGGATACAACTACCAATACAGAAGGTGAATTTACCTAGGGCAGAGGATCCAGGTTGAATGGATAGCATCTCTACAGACAGAGGTTCATCAATGATATCAGAAGGCCAACATCCTCCCAGAGCAAGGTGACACCAGCTTATAAGCACAAGATTGCATAAGTTCTGGAAACATTGCCAACTACAAGTGGATAGAATTAAATCTGTTCAATAAACTAGCTATGTAATGTTAACTTGTCAGTATTTAACAAATCTAATCCTAATTTAGTATCACCAATTTATTCATAATCTCAGACAGTGATCACAACTGTTAATTCATAATCAACAAGCAATTAATGCTGAATTACTATCATATAATTAAGCTGCAATTGTAACTTCTTGTATATTGTCAATTAGCCCTATCTACAAAGTTTATGTGCTCTAAACTATGATCCTAACATTAATTAGCAATTATTAGTTCAGGACTTTGTCATCTGATAATTGGAAGAAAAGATCAATTCATTTAGTAGCTTGTGGAGATTCTGATGGGAGGTTGGTAGTGTAAGTGCTACCATACTCTGAACTGGTTTGAAAAGCTAAATTTAGGAATCATTAAGTCCCAAGCATACATAGGGTGGTAAACTCCACACAATCCCTTGACAAGGGGTTACAGTGAAGGAGGATTCATCTGCTGCCCTTGATAATTTTTGTCAAGGCATTGATCCCAATGTTCACACAATTTTATTTTTATTAATTCGTGGGATGTGAGCATCGCTGACAAGACCATCATTTCTTGGCCACCCTTTAATGCCATTGAAAAAGGTGGTGGTAAGCCACTTTCTTGAACCACCACGTTCCATATGGTGCAGGTATACCCATAGTGCTGTTAGGGAGTTCCAGGATTTTGACTCAATGACAGTGCAGGAGTGGTGATATAGTTCCAAGTCAGGATGGTGTGTGACTTGGAGGGGAAATTGCAGTTGGTGGTGTTCCCATGTGTCTGCTGCCCTTGTTCCGCTAGGTGGTAGAGACTACGGGTTTAGAAGGTGCTGTCAAAGGAGGCTTGGTGAGTTGCTGCAGTGCATCTTCTAAACGGTACACACTGCAGCCACGGTGCGTCAATGGCGGAGGGAGTGAATGTTGAAGGTGGTGGATAGAGTTGCGATTGAGCCAGCTGCTTTGTCCTGGATGGTGTCGAGCTTCTTGAGTGTTCATGGAGCTGCACTCAGCCAGGCAAGTAGACAGTATTCCATCACACTCCTGACTTGTGCCTTGTAGATACTGGGCAGGCTTGGGGAGGCAGGAGATGAGTTACTCACTGCAGTATTCCCAGCCTCTGACCTGCTCTTGTTGCCACAGTATTTATATGACTGGTCCAGTTAATTTTCTGGTCAGTGATGGCACCCAGGAGGTTCATGCAAAAAATTCAACCTCAAGGAGAACTTTCAAATATCTAGTTATACTATTCATATACACATTAGTCTCATTTCAAAACCTACTATATGCGATTGACATATAATCTTATACTAGTGACAGAGTTTTTTAAAAAAAACATGCTTCTGTAGCTTCCAACAAAAACGTTTTTGTGTCAAATATTTGGCTTAGAATCTAAACTATGCTTCATTTGTGTAAAACTTTTTAAATTACTGGAAAAACTCAGGTAAAAGGAAAATGGGACAACTAACTTAAACTTGAGGAGGAGATCTGTGCAGTCTTTTGTTTTGGTACCTAACACTAACAGGAGGAGCCACTTTGCAAACGATTTTTGCTTTGGTTACAAAAGGAAATAAATACTTAAGTAAATGGAAATGGAATTGCATAATGTCCTGTTGAAAAGAGTATCAATGTGATTTAAATCCTGTAGTTTTCCCTACCTGTTTGCAGCTTTACAACTATAGGGTTGCATACTTTTCTCACCTGCACTCAAAGTCACACAGTATACGACTTAAGGCAGTCTTTTAAAGATTCTGACAATGGTTCTCTTGTTACAGTTGTACTGTTCCGAAGTTCTGAATATAAATACAAGTTTGACTGTCAAAGTGTATGTTACTTCCTTCCTGTGAAATAATGTGCCACATGCTTTCTGTTGAATTATATTACAAATTAAACAAATTACTATAAAGAAGGCAATTAAAAGCTACATTTAAATAAGACCATGTTATTCATTTTTGTAATATCTGAACTAAAATGTACTCTGTTCTAGTTCCTGATATACATTAGGTGTTAATACACATCTTATAGAAACAAGTCTATTTTAGAACTCATTTAAAAATATCGACAGGTAAGAGATTAGAACTTTGTACTAACTTTGGAGATTATTTAGACTACGGATTTTCATTCAGAATAAACTACAAATCTACAGAGAGTTTTCAACTGTGCATAAACCAGATCGTGCACACCACTGACGACAGGCAATCTGGAGTCTGCAAATGTGACATCTGCTGTGCTTTATATACCTTGTAGTTTTTGGTATTATAATCACACTTATACTGGCAGCTGAGATTTTGTTACAGTTTACTTTATTTGAATACCAGCCGAGGCATCTGCAGCATATGCTGACCAAGTTTTTCTCCATTGTCTGGCATAGAAAAACTTAACATCCATCTCTCGTTTCCCTCGCTTTCTTTGACAGCTTGAACTGTCTTAGCATCCCAATTTAAAAACACCCCTAATGGATGGATTGATACTTTTTGCTGAAGCATCCTAGGTCAAGCAATTTGTATATCATAATTCCATCTGAAACTGACATTTCATTCGCCAAGAATGCCCAAATGACATATTGGCCTAAACAAGGTTTTGATGTATGTTTCCTAACTCGTGCCAAATCCTGTTCACCCATCACCCCGTCCTCACTGACCTACATTGGCTCCCAGTTAAGAAAAGCCTCGACTTTAAAATTCACATCCTTGTTTTCAAATTCCTCCATGGCCTCACCTCTCCCCACCTCTGTAACCTCCTCCAGCACTACAACCCTTCTGGATATCTGTGCTGCTCAAATTTTGGCCTCTTCATCATCTCCAATTTTAATCACATCACCATTGGTGACTGTGCTTTTAGCTGTCCAGGCCCTAAGTTCTGGAATTCCCTCCATATTGCTTCTACCTCTCACTCCTCCTTTAAGACACTCTTTGAAATCTACCTCATTGAGCAAGCTTTTGGTCGTCTACCCTAATAATCTCATGTGGCTTGGTGTCAAATTTTGTTTGATAATGTTCCTTGGGATGTTTTACTATGTTAAAGGTAAAACTCGCTCCATTGTCTACACAATGCCATTCAGCATCTCTAGAACATACTCCCAGGATTCAGCCAGTGCTGATCTGAATTTACTACAAGGAAAGAAATGTGCAAGACTAGCCCTGTTATGACATGAATTCTGAAATTCCCAGCCTCTGACCTGCTCTTGTTACCACAGTATTTATATGACTTAGGTACTCAACAATCAAGAAAGGAACATGGCAGAGGTTGCAAAATAAGAGTGTTACAGGTTAAGAACCTGTGTCCCACCAATTTACTCTGCATTTTGAGCCTTCAGGAGATTGCCAACACACAATTACCTTCAGACTGTTAAAAGCTAAATTGTTTATTCAGAGAGAATATATTCCAGTTTAGTAAGCGGCAGCATATCAATAATTTGTTTTTTATTCAAGGGTTGTGGGCATCTCTGGCAAGGCCAGCATTTGTTGCCCATCCTTGATTGCCCTCAAGAAGGTGGTGGTGAGCTGCCTTCTTGAACCGCTGCAGTCCATCTGGTAAATCATACAAAGTGCAGTGATGTTTTATATATCAATACTAATTAGAGATGAAGGGAAAGAAATGGGTTAATACTGCTCAATATGGCAATCCTGTCAGAAGTTAATGCACATCAGACTCGGACACAAATTTGGCTGTTCAAACAAAGCATAAGAGTGTTAACTGAAACACTGGTTAGCATGCAAAAAAAGTTGTGAGTCACGAATCATAATGAGTCAGTGCAAAAGACACATTCCTAAAATGCCAAGGACTGCTTCTGCACAAAATAAAATGTATTCAAACTGAATAGCTTTGACATTTTAAATGAAAGGTCGATTGTCTGCAGAATGCCACACTATACTCAGGGTAAAATGCATTCGCCTACCTCTGGTATTTCAACTTGATTTGCGGTCAATTATTTAATGAATTATAATTAACCATGGTTATAGGTTGCCAGTTTAGTGGAACATTTCATTTGGGCAGTAGGGAAGCATTAAAACGCAAGGTACAAATTCAGGATTGTAACTTTTAATCATCATGGATTTAATTAGTTGTCAAATTTACCTTGGAATTAAATTGAATTAGACATCAGTCTAGACTCTCCTGACGCTTCTCAAAACTCCTAATGCTTTCATGACATGCACACACTTTATTCGTATGCATGATCATGGGTTTTAAAATTAATATAAACTGTACGTAAATGATATGCTGGTACAGTTAATGGTCCATATTGATACTTCTGTTTGCTTGGCAAAAAATAATCACCACAAGCCACTGTCAGCTTTTCTAAAAGCTTCCACTTATTGTTCATCTCTTTATCCTTACTTCAATTAAGCTTGTATTTTCCCTTTTCTTCCTTTCTCGATTACCTTTCAACTTTTCAATTTATTCTTCCCTTGTTTTCCATTTTACACACAATTGATCTGCCCTTCATTCTACATTTTCTTCATGTGATTAACTTACTTAAAATTGACTTGGGTTCTTATTTTGTCCCTTACCTTTCTCTTAATTTTACTTGATATTATCCCTGTTCAAATCTTCGCCCTTTTCTTTGTTTTCCTCTTCCACTATCCCTCATTTATATGCTCTACAAAGATAATTGATGAACCTTCAGAAGCATGACTATTACCTCAAAGTAAAATCTTCAATGCATGTTGAATTCTACTACCTGAAACTGCAATCTGACAGAGTCTTCATGTACTAGATCACAGCCCAAGTCTAAGCTTTCAGGATGTGAAAAGAAGGCTGCAGAAAACAGTCAAATTGAAGCTGTGGAGATGCAGAGCTGGATCTTCAAACTGAGAATCCGAGGTACTATGGCACATACGGGTTCCAGAAAACAGGTATAGATGCGGTTGAGACACAAAATAGAAATCATGAAAGATTCTTGCTGGCTACTAATATATGGTGATTAAACTAACTATGAGACATAAAATACACCTTCATATTTTTATTTTAAAAATTAAATTGCCCAGCACTTCTACCTGTAATCGCAATCCATAAACTTATTTCGAAACATAAACATATGCGAATGTTGGATGAGGCATGCTTGGTTGTATTGTCACTCACTACTCACCATGGTTAAAAAGGCTTTTGTCGCTTACTGTTTAGGAACACATGTAAAATATAGCCATCTGGACAAGGTACCAGAAGGCAGCCAGTGCTGATGATGCATCTCAGCATGAGTCAATGCCTTGAGGAAGGGAAAAACCTGGAGTGTTGAGGGATGGAGGTGGCAGTGAAGAAACCATGGGATACTGTGCCAGTGATTTGAATTGACATGTGTCAGAGAAAATGCTAGAAACCCCATTGGAAGCCGTAATATATGATCTAACCACAAATAAAAGAGATAACTAACAAATGACGAAGTGCCGGCTCGATTTCATAATTTCATATCATAAATCTTAACAAATAGCACAATACAAAATGCTATTTCCTTATAAAAACCAGTTGAGTGATGAAAACAGGCCAAGTCTTCAAATCTCGGGTCTTGCTTTTGCAAGCAGGTGCTGGGTGCAGTACAGAAACAAAATGGATAATGTACGATTTATAAAAACAAAATACCGCAGATGCTGGAAATCTGAAATGAAAACAAGAAATGCTGGAAATACTCAGCAGATCTGGCAGCATCTTGTTTAGTTTCGTGATACAGCACTGAAACAGGCCCTTCGGCCCACCGAGTCTGTGCCGACCATCAACCACCCATTTATACTAATCCTACACTAATTCCATATTCCTACCACATCCCCACCTATCCCTATATTTCCCTACCACCTACCTATACTAGGGGCAATTGCTACTGGCCAATTTACCGATCAACCTGCAAGTCTTTGGCATGTGGGAGGAAACCGGAGCACCCGGAGGAAACCCACGCAGACACAGGGAGAACTTGCAAACTCCACACAGGCAGTACCCAGAATTGAACCCGGATCGCTGGAGCTGTGAGGCTGCGGTGCTAACCACTGCGCCGCCACTGTGGAGAAAGAAGCAGAGTTAACGCTTCAGGCCAGTGACCCTTCATCAAAACTGGCAAAAGTTAGAAATGTAATAGATTTTAAGCAAATAAAGTGGGGGTGGGGCAACAGATAACAAAAGGCAAGGTGTTGATAGGACAGAGGGTCACAGAGATTAACTGACCAGAAGGTCATGGAGCAAAGGCAAACGGTATGTTAATGGTGTGCTGAAAGACAAAGTATTAGCGAAGAGAGGATGTTAATTGACAGAAAAATGAACAGCCCTGGCCCAAAGCACAAACATGAAAAAAAAGAGTGGGTAGGCACAAGGTAAAAAAAATGAATGAGGAAACAAATTAAAATAAAATAAAAAGAAATAAATAAATAAAAAAGGAAAACATAAAAATAAAAAGGGGGGCCCGTCATGCTTTGAAATTATTGAACTCAATGTTAAATCCGGCAGGCTGTAGCATGCCTAATCTATAAATGAGATGCTATTCCTCAAGTTTGCGTTGATGTTCACTGGAACACTGCAGCAAGCCCAGGACAGATATGTGGGCATGAGAGCAGCGGGGTGTGTTGAAATGGCAAGCAACAGGAAGCTCGGAGTCATGCTTTCGGACTGAGCAGAGGTGTTCCACAAAGCCGTCACCCAATCTGTGTTTGGTCTCCTCAATGTAGAGGACACTACATTGTGAGCAACGAATACAGTATACTAAATTGAAAGAAGTACAAGTAAATCGCTACTTCACCTGAAAGGTGTGTTTGGGGCCTTGGGTAGTGAGGAGAGAGGAGGTACAAGGGCAGGTGTTACACTACCAAACGCATCTTTCCCTCCCGTCAACATTCCGAAGAAATCGTTCCCTCCGCAACACCCTGTTGCACTCCTCCATTACCCCCGACACCTTGTCCCCTTCCCATGCAATCGCAGGAGGTTCCATAGTCAGGGGCACAGATAGGCGCTTCTGTGGACATGAAAGAGACTCCAGGATGGTATGTTGCCTCCCTGGTGCCAGGGTCAAGGATGTCTCTGAACAGACAGGGGGCATTCTGAAGGGGGAGGGTGAACAGCCAGAGGTTGTGGTACACATCGGTACCAATGACATAGGCAGGAAGAGTGATGAGGTTCTGCAGGGGGAGTTTAGGGAGTTAGGTAGTAAGTTAAAAAACAGGACCTCTAGGGTTGTAATCTCTGGATTACTCCCTGTGCCACGTGCCAGTGAGGCTAGAAATAGGAAGATAGTGCAGCTAAACACGTGGCTGAGCAGCTGGTGTAGAAGGGAGGGTTTCAGATATCTGGACCATTGGGCTCTCTTCAGGGACAGATGGGACCTGTACAAGAAGGACAGGTTGCATCTAAACTGGAGGGGCACTAATATCCTGGCTGCAAGGTTTGCTAGCGTCACTCGGGAGGGTTTAAACTAGTGTGACAGGGGGGTGGGAACCAGAGCAGTAGGACAGCTAGTGAAATAAATGAGGACATAGTAAATAAGGCCAGTAGGCCTAAGAGGAAGAGCAGGCAGGGAGATGTTGCTGAGCACAGCAGGACTGGTGGTCTGATGTGCATTTGTTTAAATGCGAGAAGTGGAACAGGTAAGGCAGATGAACTTAGCTTGGATTAGTACTTGGAAATATGATGTTGTTGCTATTACAGAGACTTGGTTGAGGGAAGGGCAGGATTGGCAGCTAAATGTTCCAGGCTTTAGAAGCTTCAGGCGGGATAGAGGGAGATGTAAAAGGGGTGGGGGAGTTACATTACTGGTTAAGGAGGATATCACAGCTATACTTCGGGAGGACACCTCAGAGAGGTCATGCAGTGAGGCAATATGGGTGGAGCTCAGGAATAGGAAGGGTAGAGTCACGATGTTGGAGGTTTACTACAGATTTTGGAAAGATGTAAAGGTAACAGGGTTGTGGTGGTGGGTGATTTTAACTTCCCCTATATTGACTGGGACTCACTTAGTGCTAGGGGCTTGGATGGGGCAGAATTTGTGAGGAGCATCCAGGAGGGGTTCTTGAAACAGTATGTAGATAATCCAACTAGGAATGGGGCCATTCTGGACCTGGTATTGGGGAATGAGCCTGGCCAGGTGGTCGCAGTTTCAGTGGGGGAGCATTTCGGGAACAGTGAATATAGTTCCATAAGTTTTAAGGTACTTGTCGATAAGGATAAGAGTAGTCCTCGGGTGAAGATGCTAAATTGGGGGAAGGCTAATTATAACAATATTAGGCAGGAACTGAAGAATTTAGATTGGGGGCAGCTGTTTGAGGGTAAATCAACATCTGACATGTGGGAGTCTTTCAAACGTCAGCTGATTAGAATCCAGGACCAGCATGTTCCTGTGAGGAAGAAAGACAAGTTTGGCAAGTTTCGGGAAGCTTGGATAACGCGGGATATTGTGAGCCTAGTCAAAAAGAAAAAGGAAGCATTTGTAAAGGCTGGAAGGCTAGGAACAGACGAAGCACTTGAGGAATATAAAGACAGTAGGAAGGAACTTAAGCAAGGAGTTAGGAGGGCTAAAAGGGGTCATGAAAAGTCATTGGCAAACAGGATTAAGGAAAATCCCAAGGCTTTTTATACATATATAAAGAGCAAGAGGGTAACCAGAGAAAGGGTTGGCCCACTCAAGGACAGAGATGGGAATCTATGTGTGGAGCCAGAGGAAATGGGCGAGGTGCTAAATGAGTACTTTGCATCAGTATTCACCAAAGAGAAGGACTTGGTGGATGATGAGCCTAGGGAAGGGAGTGCAGATAGTCTCGGTCATCTCATTATCAAAAAGGAGGTGGTGTTGGGTGTCTTGTAAAGCATTAAGGTAGATAAGTCCCCAGGGCCTGATGGGATCTACCCTAGAATACTGAGGGAGGCAAGGGAAGAAATTGCTGGGGCCTTGACAGAAATCTTTGCATCCTCATTGGCTATAGGTGAGGTCCCAGAGGACTGGAGAATAGCCAATGTTGTTCCTTTGTTTAAGAAGGGTTGCAAGGATAATCCAGAAAATTATAGGCCAGTGAGCCTTACGTCAGCGGTAGGGAAACTATTAGAGAGGATTCTTCGGGACAGGATTTACTCCCATTTGGAAACAAACGAAATTAGCGAGAGACAGCATGGTTTTGTGAAGGGGAGGTCGTGTCTCACTAACTTGATTGAGTTTTTTGAGGAAGTGACAAAGATAATTGATGAAGGAAGGGCAGTGGATGTTGTCTATATGGACTTTAGAAAAGCCTTTGACAAGGTCCCGCATGGCTGACTGGTACAAAAGGTGAAGTCACACGGGATCAGAGGTGAGCTGGCAAGATGGATACAGAACTGGCTCGGTCATAGAAGACAGAGGGTAACAGTGGATGGGTGTTTTTCTGAATGGAGGGATGTGACTAGTGGTGTTCCGCAGGGATCAGTGCTGGGACCTTTGTTGTTTGTAGTACATATAAATGATTTGGAGGAAAATGTAGCTGGTCTGATTAGTTAGTTTGCAGACGACACAAAGGTTGGTGGAGCTGCGGATAATGATGAGGATTGTCAGAGGATACAGCAGGATATAGATCAGTTGGAGACTTGGGCGGAGAAATGGCAGATGGAGTTTAATCTGGACAAATGTGAGGTAATGCATTTTGGAAGATCTAATGCAGGTGGGAGGTATACAGTAAATGGCAGAACCCTTAGGAATATTGACAGGCAGAGAGATCTGGGCGTACAGGTCCACAGGTCACTGAAAGTGGCAACGCAGGTGGATAAGGTAGTCAAGAAGGCATACGGCATGCTTGCCTTCATCGGTCGGGGTATAGAGTATAAAAATTGGCAAGTCATGTTGCAGCTGTACAGAACCGTAGTTAGGCCACACCTAGAATATTGCGTGCAATTCTGGTCACCACACTACCAGAAGGACGTGGAGGCTTTGGAGAGGGTACAGAGGAGGTTTACTAGGATGTTGCCTGGTCTGGAGGGCATTAGCTATGAGGAGAGGTTGGAAAAACTCGGATTGTTTTCACTGGAACGACGGAGGTGGAGGGGTGACATGATAGAGATTTACAAAGTTATGAGCGGCATGGACAGAGTGGATAGTCAGAAGCTTTTTCCCAGGGTGGAAGAGTCAATTACTAGGGGACATAGGTTTAAGGTGCGAGGGGCAAAGTTTAGAGGGGATGTGCGAGGCACGTTTTTTTATTTTTACAGAGGGTGGTGAGTGCCTGGAACTTGCTGTCATGGGAGGTGGTGGAAGCAGATATGACAGCGACATTTAAGAGACATCTTGACAAATACATGAATAGGAAGGGAATAGAGGGATATGGGCCCCGGAAGTGCAGAAGGTGTTAGTTTAGGCAGGCATCAAGATCGGCGCAGGCTTGGAGGGCCGAATGGCCTGTTCCTGTGCTGTACTATTCTTTGTTCTTTGAGGTGTAACACCTGCCCTTTTATTATTAGTTATCTCTGTGACCCTCTGTCATATCAACACCTTGCCTTTCGTTATCTGTTGTCCCACCCCCACTTTATTTGCTTAAAACCTATTACATTTCTAACATTTGCCACTTCTGAAGAAGGGTCACTGACCAGAAACGTTAACTCTGCTTCTCTCTCCACAGATGCTGCCAGACCTGCTGAGTATTTCCAGCATTTCTTGTTATTACTTCGGTACAATTTATGTTCCTGTTGAAGACACCTCAGTAGTGTCTTGCAATATTGTGATTTTGTTTTAAAAAGTCAAATTCCTTCCCTCCCCCTTGATTTTATCTCTAAGATACCAACCCATGCTCTATGGACAACAGTAGACCCCCAGTGGCCATTCTTCAATTCCAGAGCCTAGACAGGTATTCTAATGAGCAAGTGAGGGATGAGAAATCACCACAGTTCAAATCTAACCTCATTCAATGTCCACAGACACTTTCCAGCAGGGACCACTCAAGAACAAGCAGGAATGGCAATTCAGGCCAATTTTCCCCACTCTAACCAAGAAGTCCTTGTAATGTTTTTAAATCTGGTGAGTGTACAAGAGGGCAGTGTGACTCAGTGGAAGAAGCCACTGAGCCATCAGGCAACCAATATTTTTACTGATCATTAAAAGCGGTCTATAAGTTTCACAAGCTTATAATTCTTTTTATTAAGAAAAACTTCTCAGCTCACGTAATGGTATTTATATTGGCTAATCCATCAAAAAAAAACCATGGTAAGTTTGCAAAAAAAATCACGTGAGCTCCATTTACAAATATACAAAGTGCTATTAGGGAAAGTTGTGGCTATCATTCAAAAGCAGACAGAATATCATGCAAAACAAACAAAGACGTGCAGATGTGGACAGCTCAATTTTCAAGACCATCACTGGCACCAGAACGAAATGAAAGTTTGACACCCACAATCCTGTATACCGTACATACAACAGCCAAAAAAAAAACTCTCCTCAGACTTACACGGTCCAGAAAACACTGAAAGAACCACTTCATGGTATACAAAGTTGTAAACACATCCTGGGAATCCTGTTTGATATAAAAAAAAATATTAGTTGCTTTTAAAAAACACATTGCTTGCATACATCATAAGTTCCTCTCATTTTTAAAGAAATCCTGTGAATCCATTTCATTATCCCATTCAATTACTATTTGAAAGGAGTTCCTTATGATTAAGTAGTATCATTTTGAGAACATTCTAAATAAAGATGTAAAATTGCATCGAAACTCTCTCATCTTTTTATTCGTTAATTACAAGGAGAAATTATTTGGAAAACAAGGGGAAAAAAGGGTGGGAGAGAAATTCCACAGCTGTTTCCACATCCTTACTTTCCAATGGAAGATGTTTTTACCCTCATTCTCTGTTGCAGACTGCCTCTTAATTGCCATCAACCCAGTTCATATCCTGCTAATACTAGGGAGCTTGTTCTAATTTGTTCCCAGAAAGGTCTCAACTTGTATTATGTAACTTTCTTACAATATCCAAGTAAATTACGTACAGAACCACAAACTGTTCTGTGAGAACTCTGACTCATTGAGAAGTTAGCTGGCAATAACCAAGATTATATTTGTAAGGCAACTTTAGAGTGACTGTGAAGTGATTTCTGCTTTGTAGTAATGCTGAAATTACACCTTAACTCTGGAGTTGGGCTCAATTGTAAGCACTTTTTATAACCAACCAAAGTTAATTGAAATGTTTAAAGAATGTGGGTGGAAGCACTCTTAACTTTAAAATTTAGCTGTCGGGAGAGGAGTTCACATGTGCAAAACTTTTTCCTGGGCAAGATGTCTGCATCTGGAGTCAAGGGACTTGGTAATGCCTGGCTAGAATGTAGACTGCAGCTACTAATTCAAGACTGTTAGTATAACAAGTCCTAGAAGAGGTAAGAAAGCTACAGAAGTTTTCTAATGCTTTTCTTCTCAGGTATCATCCATGGCTTTTAAAAGAAAATATTTCTAAATCAAGAAGAAAACTGGAACATAATGATACTGTCTTTTAGTCTGAGGTAATTTAAGACAGAACAGAACCTTGAGTTACTGTGCAAGTTACAAAAGTGTACACAACTGTTTCATTGTTAAATGGAAAGTCATATATTTGCAGGTTGCTCTTATTAGCATGCATCATGCTACTTTCCCATTCACATCAAAATGCAGCAATTTATTCCAAAATAAATAACCTTTTGTTCATGTGTGACTTTGCAATAATTCCATTCAGGGTACTAATAACATTTAAAAAAAGACTAACTGTTCAAAAAAATACCATGCAATTAAAAGAAAGACTTATATTTTTTTAAGCGCCTTTTGCCATCTCAGCACGCCTAAAGTGCTTTACAGCCAATTAAGTATTTTTGGTGTGTAGTCACTGTTGTTAACGCAGGAAATGCAGCAGCCAATTTGCACAAAGTCTTATATACAGCAACAAATGATGAGATAATAGTTTTGAGTCATGTTGGTTAAGGAATAAATGTTGGCCTGGACACTGGGAACAATCTCCTGTTCTTCTGTGGAGTGCTGTGGAATTTTTT